>NC_057801.1:66683799-66897265 GCF_018294505.1 Triticum aestivum
GCCGGCGCGGGGGAGGGTAGCCGGTGGGGGAGGAGGGCCGACGCGGGTGAGGGCGGCCGGCAGGGAAGGACCGACATAGGGGACGGCGGTAGGTACCTTGGGGCGTGTATAAGATTTTCCCTAGTAGTGCGTGTCCACCATCTCATCCCTATATGTTCTCTAACCCTGCACAGTTGCACACATAAATCGGATCCTTAGATCCGTGCGCCTCCCAGCTCCTCTCTCTCTCTCTCTCTGGCATCACATACCAAGATTTGAAACTTGGTTCTGGGCTCGGCAGGTGGAAAAGATGGTCGCCGCTTTGCCAGTTATCTTCTGTCTCCACGAACATCGGCACTACCGTCGTTGATACGTCTCCAATGTATCTATGATTTTTGATTGTTCTATGCTATTATATTATCTGTTTTGGATGTTTTATATGCATTATTATACTATTTATGTTATTTTTGGGACTAACTTATTAACCGAGAACCCAGTGCCAGTTTTTGTTTTTTCCTTGTTTTTGAGTTTTACAGAAAAGGAATATCAAACGGAGTCCAAACAAAATAAAACTTTCGCGATGATTTTTCTTGGACCAGAAGACACACATAGGACTTGGACATGAAGTCAGAGGAGTCCCGAGGAGGCTAGGGGGGGGGGGCGCCCTGAGGGCTTGTGGGCCCCTCGGAGGTCGTCCAACCCTAATTCTTGGCCTATAAATTCGGAAATATCCCCAAACGACCAGTAGCATCCACAAAAATACTTTTCTTCCATCGTAACCTTCTACACCTGTGAGGTCCCATCTAGGGACCTTTTCCGGCACCCTGCCTGTTGGGGATATAACTATTGGGTATGACCTGCCCAGGAGGGGCCGAGTTATACCACTGGCGGTTCACAATGAGAAGGCCCAAGAAGATGTGAAGATGGCGGTTCATGAAGCAAGCTTACTGAAGGCCCAAGACTCAGAGGAGACTTGAGGCCCATGGGCATAAACCGCCATATGTTTAACTTGTATGTTAAGGAAAGTTTAGTTCTATCACCAAGACGGGCACGTTGTGTATGAGCCGACCGGGACTCTGTAAGCCATCGGGCATCAGCCTGTGTATATAAAGGGGTGACCCGGCAGTGGGTTAGGGCAAGAAAAAACAAGTCGAGAACGGGGTCAAGCGTATTCGCTCCCTGGTAATCGAAACCCAAGTAATACAACCTAAGCAGGAGTAGGCCTTTACCTCGTTACGAGGGGCCGAACCTAGGTAAACTCTCTATGTCCCTTGTCCCGTTTAAACCCCTTCAAGCTAACTACATTACGATGGCTCCACACCTAAGTCCTCATGCTAGGGCATCTGCCATGACAAGTCCACGACAGTTGGCGCCCACCATGGGGCCAGCGCACGATGGTTTCAGGTCTTGAAGGGCAGCTTCGCAGGGCTCAAGGGATACACTGTGGGCCAGATAACCAAGAGTCATCGCGGCAAGCTCTACATCAACAACGTAGGCTGGGCCCCGAGGCCGGCTCAATCGAGTACGGGTACCGGGTCCCCTTCGGCGGAATTCACGTCTTCATCAACAAGATTGGTGAGTCGAAAGCTGAGCCGGACACCTGCACCGACATCGTCGAGTCGGCTCAGCGCGCGCGACCTGCCAAGGTTCAAGCCGCCCCGAAGCATGTATTTGTTGGCTTCACTCAAGGAGTGGATCTGGAAGGAGGATTTGAATCCGGTGGTGAGACGGCCGTCTATTCAGGCGATGAGTCCTCAACCGGCAATTCCATGTATCAGGTTCAGGATGGTGTGCTTGCGGGTTGTTCCGATGGTGACAGTATTCCAGACCCCTATGAGATGCCAAACCGGGTTGCAATCTTCATGGCCAGTACACAACTAGGGTAGAATTCTTCAACTGCAGCACCAATGATCTCCAGTTCAGCAACGACAACGACAGCCGGGGCAGGAGGCCCTGTGCACCCGCTGGCTCAAGTTTTATCTGATCTGTTGGAGGCTCTGGCAACGTTGTTGATGGTGGAGGTAACCCCGGAGAACCAGACACAACATATCACGGACATTGCAAAGTTACATGATGAGGTAGCCCAAGCCAAGGAGGATCTAAACGCTGAGAACACCCGGATGGCGACGGAGCGAGCCGCTTTGCAGAAGGAGGAAGAACGACTTCAGGCAGAGAACTTTCGCTTGAGCTTGGACCAGGACGCATCAAACACTGTCTTTAACAGAAGGCATGTGAGTCGGTTACCCCTAGTTTATGATGCGAGGAACCTTTTCAACACGCCTAGGGCAGGAACCTGTAACCCGCTTGGTGTGGATTGGGCCATTGAGGCGCCGACAGCTGGAGAGCCGGTTCAACCACGTGCTACAGACCCCCATATTTGAATTTGACCCCTCCCCAGCACGTTCCGACGCCCCCGGGTCATTTTTCTAATCCTTTGGATAACATGATAGCTATGGCTACTCGATTAGCGGCTCTCCCGGTTCAGCATGAGTCGCCAGCGGTGATGGAAATACGAAGAGCCGGAGAACTTCTTCAGACGGCTATGGCCCAACAGGCGGCTTATTCATATAGCCGTAATCGGAGTCATTCAACCCCACGTCCAAGCCGGAGTTACAATAGACATATTGATGAACCAGCCGTATCAAGTAGTGAGCGGCATCGCAATCAACCTCGTAGGCCTGAGCCGCCGCACGTGGGTAATGAGGCTCAGACTTTGGTGGACCAGGGCAGAGCGTGGCGTGAGGCGGAATTGGCAGCTCAGCCGGCGGCTCAACAACAATCTTTGGTTTATCTATCCGCATCTGTCGAGGCAGGGGTGACCTCTACAACCTTGGGTGTGCCGTGTTTAGTGCCGACTCTATGCAATGAGTGCTTGCCTAAGGATTTCAAGGGCCCCCGTAAGGTGCCTAACTACACGGCGGATCAGCCCCCAGAGGCTTGGATTGAGAGCTATGAGATGGCTATGGAGATGCTGGATGTCAGTGATGGTGCATGTGCCAAGTATTTCACCATGATGTTGGATGGACCAGCTTGTACTTGGTTGAAAGGCCTGCCCGCTAACTCCATTGGGTCATGGACGAAGTTGAAAAGGCGGTTTATTCAAAATTTTAAAGACACATGCAAGTAGCCTATGTCAATTCTAGATTTGGACTCTTTTGTCTAGGGTGAAGGCGAGTCAACAACCAATTGGGTGCGTCGGATCTCAGCTGTTATACACTCGTCGGACAGTATCAATGCCGGTTCAGCAGTCCCGATGTTAGAGAAAAACTGTCATTTTCTTCCCCTTAAGGAGAAATTGGGGCGGCTTAAGCGTAATTGCAATGACATGGGGGAGCTTATGGCGGCTCTCGTCAAGTATGCCGACTCGGATAGCACTAAAGACCCTGAGTCTAATGAGTAGAAGACTGGGAAGGGGAAGAAGAGTGGCAATGCAAAGGGACACCATAATACGACGGGTCAAGGTGGTAATGGTAAACATAAGGCGGACGACGGTTTAGACTTCGTGGCTAACACCAACACGCAGAGTAATAACCAGCATTGTAAGGGAAAAACACAAGCGCCCTGGTTTGGAGGGCCAAAATTCAACCTTGAGGCCATGATGAATCAGCCTTGTCCGAAGCATGGAACGCAGGATAAGCCGGCCAATCATTTGTGGAAGGATTTCTTCATCATGAGAGAGTATAGGAACTCTAATTTTTTCTAGAACAATCATGGCCTGCATGGTGGTTCAGGTTCCGGCTCTCACGGGCTTGGTTTTGGAGGTGGCGGCTCAAGCTCTGGCTTTTAAGGCCAATGTAATCAAGGTGGTTTTAATCAACAATCTGGCCAAGGGAATCAACAACAGCAGTCTGGTTATCAGAGCAATCCAAAGCAGCTGAATAGTGGTCAATATCATGTGTTCACCACGAGTATGTGCAAGCGAGATCAGAAAATCCATAAGCGGGCAGTGAACTCCATTGAGCCGGCAGTGCCTCGTTATTTGAGATGGTGTGTGCATCCTATTGTATGGAGCCATGAGGATCACCCGCCTGGGTTGACAATCCAGGTCAGTTGGCATTGGTGGTTGCTCCACAGATAGGAGGGTATAAGCTTACAAAGGTGTTCATGGATGGGGGTAGCAGTATCAATATCCTTTACTATGAGAATTTTCGTCGTATGAATTTGAATGACAAAGATCTTAAGGCGTCTTCTACTATTTTCCATGGGGTGGTGCCTGGTAAGTCGGCGTATCTAGTGGGTAAGATAACACTGGAGGTAGCTTTTGGAGATGACCATGATTCCAGAGCTGAGAAATTGACCTTTGAGGTGGTTAAGATCAAAAGCCCGTACCATTCTTTGTTCAGGCGGCCGGCTTACGCCAAGTTATGGCGCGGCCGTGTTATGTTTACTTGAAGCTTAAAATGCCTGGTCATAAAGGCACCATCATGGTGCATGGTGATAGGAAGATTGCGTTGGACTATGAAGAGGGTGATGCTGCTTATGCTGAGTCGGCCTGTGCCACTAAGGAGTGAATGTTTTATAAAGACAATGTTTACCCAGCAGATATGACACCTTTGAAGAAGCCAACTACAGAGAATGACCCCCTGTTGAAGTTCAAATCGGCAGATGACACTAAGATGGTTGATTTTGTTCCTGGCGACTCGTCCAAGCAGTTCAGCATCAATGCTAATATGGATCCGAAATAGGAAAGCGCGCTCATCAAGTTCAAACATGAGAATCCTGACATCTTTGCATGGAAACCTTCTGACATGCCAGGTGTACCGAGGGAACTCACTGAGCACACTCTTAATATGGATCCAAAGTTTAAACTGGTTAAGCAATTCCTTCATCGTTTTAATGAGGAGAGGCGTAAGGCAATTAGTGAAGAAGTGGCCTAGCTCTTGGCTGCAGGATTCATCATTGAAGTTTTTCATCCTGAGTGGTTGGCTAACCCGGTGCTGGTCCTTAAGAAAAATGGCACTTGGCGTATGTGTTTGGATTATACAAACCTTAATAAGGCCTGTCCAGCTGATCCTTTTCCTCTCCCTCGTATTGATCAGATTATTGATGCTACGGTGGGTTGTGAGCGTTTGAGCTTTTTGGATGCTTATTCTGGTTATCATCAGATCAAGATGGCAATTAAGGGCCAGGAGAAGACATCTTTCATCACTCCCTTTGGAGCCTTCTACTATGTGTCTATGCCTTTTGGGCTCAAGAGTGCCCAGTCGACTTACCAAGGGTGTGTTTAGAATTGCCTTCATGACCAGATTGGACACAATGTTCACGCCTATGTGGATGATATTGTTGTGAAATGCAGGAAAAAAGATACTTTGTTAGATGATCTGAAAGAGACCTTTGACAATCTTCGGGTCTATAAAATGATGCTTAACCCGTCCAAGTGTGTCTTTGGCATGCCAACAGGCAAGTTATTAGGTTTCCTGGTTTCTGAGAGGGGCATTGAAGCTATCCCAGAGAAAATCAAGGCTATCACTTCTTTGGCTAAGCCGGCGTGTATCAATGACGTCTAGCGTTTGGCGGGTCGTATTGTGGCTTTGAGCCGGTTTATAAGCCGCCTGGGAGAGAAGGCTATCCCTTTGTATCAAATGATGAAAAAGACAGATAACTTTGTCTAGAGCGATGCTACTAATCAGATGTTTGAGGTGCTTAAGAGACAGCTGGCTGAGCCGTCAGTTCTTGCAGCTCCTATTGAGAAGGAGCCCTTGCTTTTATATGTGGATGCAATCAATAGAGCTGTCAGTGTGGCAGTTGTGGTTGAAAGGAAGGAGTCAGGCAAGGAGTATCCGGTTCAAAGACCGGTTTATTATGTCAGTGAGGTGCTCATTGAGTCTAAGCAGAGATACCCACATTGGCAGAAATTGGTTTATGGTGTGTTCATGGCCATTCGCAAGTTGAAGCAATATTTCCTTGGTCATCCCATCACCATGGTTAGTTCTAGTCCCTTGGGGGATATTATTCAAAACAGAGAAGCCACAGGTCGAGTAGCTAAGTGGGCTATTGAGCTTGGACCCCATGGCCTGAAGTATGTGCCTCGGACGGCTATAGAATCTCAGGCACTTGTGAACTTCACCAATGATTGGACAGAGCTGCAGATGCCCGAGGATAAGCTGGATAATACATATTGGACTATTCATTTTGATGGATCCAGGCAATCGAAAGGCTCGGGGGATGGAGTTATATTGACTTCCCCACGAGGTGATAAATTTTGTTATGTTTTAAGGTTGATGTTCCCTTGTACTAACAATGCAGCTGAGTATGAAGCCTTACTCCATGGTCTTTGGATGGCTAAAGAGATGAATCTAAGCCCAGTAAGGTACTTTGGCGACTCATATTTGGTGGCTCACCAAGTGTCAGGAACTTGGGATTCAAAGGATCCACTCATGGCGGCTTATTGCTGAGAGGTTGATACTATTGCTGGTCATTTCAAAGGTTATCAAGTGGAGCATGTTGATCGCAGGAAAAATGAAGCTGCTGATGCTTTAAGCCGGCTGGGGTCTCAGTGTAAGCCGGTACCCCCTAATGTTTTCCTCGATATTTTGCATAGCCCAACAGTTAAGTTGCCTACGGAGGAAGATTTGGCTGTTCCTGACCCGGAGGCTTAGTTGGTGGCGGTTCTCCATGTTATCCCTGATTGGACTATTCCATATTTGGCTTATATGACCCGGGTTGAGTTACCTGAAGATGAAACCTTGGCCAGACAGATAACCCAGAGGTCTAAGTCAATGACTATTGTCAATGGTGACCTACACAAATGCAGTGTTACAGGGGTGTTTCAACAATGCATTTCTCCTAAGGAGGGCTGTGAAATTCTAAGGGAGATTCATGAAGGAGATTGCGGTTATAATGCCGGCTCTAAGTCTCTCATTGCTAAGGCTTTTCGTCTTGGGTTTTATTGGCTGACGGCTCATGCTGATGCGGAAGATCTGGTCAGTAAATGTGATGTCTGCCAGAAATTTTCAAGACGAGCTCATGTGCCGACTCAAGAATTGAGGATGATTCCAATTACTTGGCCGTTTGCACTCTAGGGGCTAGATATGATTGGGCCTTTTAAAAGGTCCAAGGATAAAAATACTCATCTCCTGGTAGCTGTTGACAAGTTTACAAAGAGGGTTGAAGCTGAGCCGGTCAGCAAATGCGATGCAGCCACGGCGGTTCAATTCATCACAAAGGTGATCTTTCGTTTTGGATACCCTCATACATTACTGATAATGGTACTAATCTGTCTAAGGGTGCAATGAAATAGTTCTGTCAACAAGAGCATATCCGGCTTGATGTATCATCAGTGGCTCACCCTCAGTCTAATGGTCAAGCTGAAAGAGCTAATCAAGAAATCTTGAGAGGTATCGAACCTCGGCTTATGGTCCCTTTGCAGAGGACACCGGGTTGTTGGGTGGAAGAGTTTCCCTTAGTGCTTTGAAGTATCAATACAACCCCCAATAGATCCACAAGTTACACGCCTTTCTTCATGGTTTACGGAGCAGAGGTGGTTCTCCCTAGTGACATACATCACGACTCGCCCCGTGTGGTGGCTTATGTTGAAGCTGATAATGAGAAAGCACGTCAGGATGCTGTTGACCTATTGGATGAAGAGCGTGACCTTGCGGCGGCTCGTTCGGCGATTTACCAGCAAGATCTGCGTCGTTATCACAGCCACCGGGTTAAAACTAGGACCTTTCAAGAAGGAGATTTGGTGCTCTGGCTCATCCAGGATCAAACTGACATGCACAAGTTATCCCCACCTTGGGAAGGGCCTTTTGTGGTCAGCAAGAATCTGAACAATGTGTCATACTACCTTATCGACATTTGAGACCATAAGGACTCATGCACGTTGGAGGAGGAGACCCACCGGCCGTGGAATATTGCTCATCTTCGGCCTTATTACACCTGAGCCACCGACTCTTGTGATGTACATACCTTTACCAATGTATATATTATGATTAGTATAATAAAGCCGGCATCCCTGATGATTCAGGGCCTCTGTCGTTTCATTTCTGAGAATCTGAGTCTTTATTTACTTCATAAGGTCACTTGGGGGCTTCCTGCTCATTGAGCATAGCTATGATTACCCTTTTGATCTGACTTGTATGCCTTGATTGCAAAACACTCGGGGGATTCCTACTCATTGAGCATACCTATGACTACCCTACTGGTCTAGCTTGTACGCCTGGATCAAAATATTGCTTAGGGGCTTCTTGTTAAATGAACAAGAGCTTTGTTGTCCCTCGTAATAGGCTTGGACACCAGGTGTATTCACCAGGGTTATCCTACCTATGTATGCTTGCCACTCTGACGAGGGGCCCACAAGGGTGGGGGGCGCGCCCTCCTGCCTCATGGCCTCCTCATTACGTCTCTGACTTCTTCTCCAAGTCTTCTGGTTTGCTTTCGGTCCAAGAAAGATCATCGCGAAGGTTTCATTCCGTTTGGACTCCGTTTGGTATTCCTTTTCTGCAAAACTCTAAAATAGGCAAAAAAAAAACAAAAACTGGCACTGGGCCCTCGGTTAATAGGTTAGTCCCAAAAATAATATAAAAGAGCATATTAAAGCCCATTAAACATCCAAAACAGATAATATAATAGCATGGAACAATAAAAAATTAAAGATACGTTGGAGACATATCAAGCATCCCCAAGCTTAATTCATGCTCGTCCTCGACTAGGTAAATGATAAAAACAGAATTTTTGATGTGGAATGCTACCTAACATAGTTATCAATGTAATTTTTGTTATTGTGGCATGAATGTTCAGATCCGAAAGATTTAAGACAAAAGTTTAATATTGACATAAAAACAATAACACTTCAAGCATACTACAAAGCAATTATGTCTTCTCAAAATAACATGGCCAGAGGAAGCTATCCCTACAAAATCATATTGTCTGGCTATGCTCTATTTTCATCACACAAAGTATTTAATCATGCATAACCTCGATGACAAGCCAAACAATTGTTTCATACTTTTGATGTTCTCAAACGTTTTTAATCTTCACGCAATACATGAGTGTGAGCCATGGATATAGCACTATGGTGGAATAGAATATGGTGGTTGTGGAGAAGACAAAAGGAGGAAGATAGTCTCACATCAACTAGGTGTATCAACGGGCTATGGAGATTCCCATCAATAGATATCAATGTGATGAGTAGGGGATTGTCGTGCAACGGATGCACTAGAGCTATAAGTGTATGAAAGCTCAAAAGGAAACTAAGTGGGTGTGCATCCAACTTGCTTGCTCACGAAGACCTAGGGCACTTTGAGGAAGCCCATCATTGGAATATACAAGCCAAGTTCTATAATGAAAAATTCCCACTAGTAAAGTGATAACATAGGAGACTCTCTATCATAAAGATCATGATGCTACTTTGAAGCACAAGTGTGGAAAAATGATAATAGCATTGCCCCTTCTCTCTTTTTCTCTCATTTTTTATTTGGGCCTTTTCCCTTTTTTATGGCCTCTTTTTTTCTCTTTTTTTTCATCCAGAGTCTCATCCCGACTTGTGGGGGAATCATAGTCTCCATCATCCTTTCCTCACTGGGACAATGCACTAATAATGAAGATCATCACACTTTTATTTACTTACAACTCAAGAATTACAACTCGATACTTGGAACAAAATATGACTCTATGTGAATGCCTTCGGCGGTGTACCAGGATGTGCAATGATTCAAGAGTGACATGTATGAAAAATTATGAATCGGGGCTTTGCCACAAATACGATGTCAACTACAGGATCATGCAAAGCAATATGACAATGATGGAGCATGTCATAATAAAAAGAACGGTGGAAAGTTCCATGGTAATATATCTTGGAATGGTGGAAATGCCCTAATAGGTAGGTATGGTGGCTGCTTTCAGGAAGGTATATGGTGGGTGTATGGTACCGGTGAAAGTTGCATGACACAAGAAAGGCTAGCAATGGTGGAAGGGTGAGAGTGCGTATAATCCATGGAATCAACATTAGTCATAAAGAACTCACATAATTATTGCAAAAATCTATTAGTTATCAAAACCAAGTACTACACGCATGCTCCTAGGGGGATAGATTGGTAGGAAAAGACCATCGCTCGTCCCCGATTGTCAGGACCCCGACTCAATGCCACACCGATCTAGCATGTAACACCTCATACCACTTTGCGGCCTCACGCACGGTATTCCCACGGGTGACGCATTACTAGGCCCGGGACCGTTTGCACCTTTTGGCACACGTATATGATAGTGTTGCTAGCATCCATATGACAAGGAGCCCGGGCTGACATGGCTAGTCGTGAACCCAAAGTGGCACTAACTTACAGGGACAGGCATACATGACCTAGCAACGAACGTGTCGGTCATCAGCGAGTGAATCTGGGCTGTAGCAACTGGGCTAGCAGGACTCCAGTAAACCGGGCTGTAGCGGGCTAACAGGACTCCGGTAGACACCGCGTGACATTTCCCCCAAGGGACAGACACAGGAACGAAGAAGGACACATGCCGGCCAGCCTAAGTGTTTCAGAGCAGTAGCAAGCTACCAGAACTCTGTGGAAGCACTAGGAGACATTTCCTGGTAAGAGAGGCTACCAAGGATAAACAACTAGATAGTCAGATCCCACACATACCAAGCATTTCAATAACATACACACAATATGCTCGATATGTGCAAATACAACATGTCATCACAACAAGGCTCTACAAACTCAAGTATTTTATTCAATAAGCTCCGAGGAGCGAGATATTACAAACATGGGTCTCATCACCCAACATTCAGAGCAAACAAGTCAAGCACAAGCCGGAAGCTTAACATGTTTGAGTACAAACATCTACAAATGAAAAAGGCTAAGAAGCCTGACTATTTACCAGATCCTGCCGAGGGCACAAGATCGTAGCTGAGGTAACAAGCTAAATATCGAAGTCCACTCGGAACTACTAGTGAGACTGAAGTCTCTCTGCAAAAACATAAATTAAGCAACGTGAGTACAAATGTACCCAGCAAGACTTACAACAGATCTAACTACATATGCATCAGTATCAACAAAGGGAGTGGTGGAGTTTAACTGCAGCAAGCCAGCTTTGACTCGGTGGCTATCCTGAACTACGACTACAAGTAACTCTTTTGAGGTGGCGCACATGAGTCCACATATTCACCATATCAATACACCACTATGGATCCGCTCACGTCTCCCTACGAGAACGCCATCCATAGCACTCACGCTTATCTTGCGTATTTTAGAGTATCCACTTTCACTTGTCTATGAACTGTATAGGCAACCCAGAAGTCCTTTACCGCGGACACGGCTATTCGAATAGATGATGTTAACCCTGCAGGGGTGTACTTCTTCACACACGCTCTCACTACTTATCGCCGTTTACACGACATGTACTCGACAACCTTCAAGCGGAAGCCCAACGATGGTGTCGGCCACGACCTGACTAACCACACAAGTCTCTCATCCAGGTTTATCGCCTATTCGGGTTCCATCCGCAAGGAGATCCGGCCGGGGTGTCGCTCACGGCCCCAAACGATGTGAGCAGGGTTCCCAAGCCCACCATCCGGGTGCCACCTGGTACACCGTGCCATTGTGCCAAGTC
Organism: Triticum aestivum; assembly: GCF_018294505.1. Lineage (NCBI taxonomy): Eukaryota > Viridiplantae > Streptophyta > Magnoliopsida > Poales > Poaceae > Triticum > Triticum aestivum. Next base: position 66,695,335 of record NC_057801.1, read on the forward strand.
TGTCCCAAGCCCACCTATACCGGGTGCCACTTGGTAGACTACTAACACTACCTACAAACACCAGATACTAGTTGCAACTCCTGGACAGAGATCATGTTGATTAATAAGTCGAGAGAGGTCGAGTTACCGGAACCCAATGTGTGGTAGTAACTGTTCATGGATCACAAACATAGAACTCAGTTCTCGAGGACGACAGCAATGCGACAACCCACCATGTACTCCTACATGGCCTCTCATCGCTACCTTTACCAAATCGCGTTCACACACTTAGCTCTCAACAGTTGGACATGTTCACCACATTCCAATTCATCCCCGATGAATCAGACCTGACACAACTCTAAGCAATAGCAGGCATGACAAACAAGCATGAATGAGTAGGCACATCAGGGCTCAAACAACTCCTACTCATGCTAGAGGGTTTCATCTATTTACTGTGGCAATGACAGGTCATGCAGAGGAAAGGGGTTCAACTACCACAGCATGTAACAGTTGAATTGTTGTTGTCCTAATGCAGTAAAAGAGAGCAGGAGCGAGAGAGTGGGATTGTATCGGAATGAACAAGGAGGTTTTGCTTGCCTGGCACTTCTGAAGATAGTATAGTTCTTCATCGGTGTCATCGAACTCATCATCGGTACGTCGTCTACTGAGAGGGAACAAACACCGACAAACAAGGAAGAACACAATCAATGCAATGCACAATATGATGCATGATCATGACATGTCAATATGCTGTGATTTGAGCTAATGCAACTAGCAACAGGTTAAATGAAGTTGGTTTGAACCCTAAGTTCAAATGCAAACCCCATATGTGAAATTCAAATGCCATTTATATGATTTGTCCTAAACAGCAGCCATAAGTTGTTCTAACATGCATGAAAGTGGTACAGATGGATAGATTGGATTTTTTTGATCATTTTTCATATATAATTTGTTTCATTTGGTGTTACAGTTGATTTTATATGATTTTTAGAAGTTTATCACATTTTCTGAAATAAATAAACCATTTAAGATTTATTTAAATTCCAGAAGAATTACTGCGTCAGCATGACGTCACTGTGATGTCAGCGGTAAATAGGGCCGGTCCAGGTCAAACCTGACCAATAGGGCCCACTGGTCAGTGGCACAGAGTAATCTATAGAGGCTGACAGGTGGGACCGGGTCAATGCTGACATGGCTAGGTCAAACTGACCTGTGGGGCCATGGGCATTAGCTTAATCTAAACAGGGGGATAAACCTACGATTAGTTAAGGGCGGGGGGCCCATTTGTCAGTGACAGAGGAGGTTAGTTAGCCCCGTCATTAGTACTAATGACGATGCCATATCGGGTGCCGTCGGGGTTGGTCGCCGGCGAGCACGCAGCACGGCGGAGGGCTTCGGGTTCACGCTATAGGGCACGGATCAACGAGCGGTTTGTGGCTACAAGTTGCTGGAGCTTGCGTGCATCCAACGAAGTAGGCGGTTGGGTGAGAGGAGGCCGGAAACGATGGCTACAACGATGGCAGGCGGCGACCGGAGTTCGGTTGCGCTCAGAACCGGTGTTGTGGTGCACGGCAGGTTGAGCGGTGGGGTGCTAGGTGCTCCTGCAAATGTGCTGAGCACGGTGACGCTCTCAGACGTGGTGGAGGTGGGCTCTAGCCACGGCGGCGACGAAGCGCAACGGCGGCGAGCTTCGGTCGGGGTGGCCAAAGGGGCTAGAGGAGGAAATCGACAAAGGGGAGAGAGGGGTTGGGAGCAGGGGCTCACGGCGATGCCGAAGAGGAGGTCAGTGAGCCTGGGGAGGTCCTGGCAGCGCCGAATCGACCGAAGGCGAGATCGGGTGCCCGGGGTTGAAGACGAGGCAGAAACGTCACTGTGGTGCTCCCGCGGTCGAACGGACTGGTGTAGACGACGAAGGAGATGACGCCGGTCCTTCTGGATGCTTCGGCTAGGCGAGGGGTGGACAGTGGCCACGGTGGCAGTGAACGGCAGCGGCGGTCGCTCTCGAGTGCGTGCGAGAGAGAGAACAGAGGAGGGGGAAAGAGCTCCAGGGGAAGAGAGGAAGGGCTAGACGGCTCCGGGCGGCTGCGTGGCATCTTTAGAGGAGTCGGGGCACAGGCAAGCAGCCTGGAGGTGGCGCGGTGTGCGTCGGGCACGCAACTGCTTCTTCTCCTGGCAGGAGGAAGAAGATAGCGCTGCCCTTGGTGGGCTGGGCTTGTTGGCTGGGCTGCCAGCTGGGCCGGCCAGGTAAGTGGCCCTAGTACTTCTCTCTCTCTCTCTCTCTCTCTCTCTCTCTCTCTCTCTCTTTCCTAATTTAGTTTCTGTTTTCTATTTTTCTGTAAATGTTGGGATTTATTAAAATTACTAAAACGTTTCCAAAAATCCTGCAAATAATTGTGGGCTCTGTTGGGATTATTCCTAACAGCCCACACTTAAGTTCAGAATTAATTGAGCACTTAAAATAATATATATCATTTCAATGCCCAATTGCAAATACTATATGATTTAATTCAGTGACCCAATGCTGTCCTAGAAAAATGTGAACCATTTTTGTCAGAGGTTCTATAGCAAGGCAAAGATGATGAACATTTTATAAGGGCATTTTGGGTTTATCGAAAAAGGTTTTAATCCATCCTAGTTTAGTTGATTTAATGCTAGGGTTTGAACATCCCCATTTCAATCTTAAATAAAATTTAGACATGATGCAACAACCTAGCTAGTCCAAGTGCATAGCAAGGCTAGGGATGTGACAACTCACCCCCACTAAATAAGAATCTCGTCCCAAGATTCAAGCATAGGGTAAGATGAAGGGGGGGGGGGAACGCAAACTAACACAATCTTCACGATCCAGGTTGCACTTCATAAGAATGTTGTTTCGATCACCATCTTTGTGTCGATGTCTTGCTCTGCGAACTCCAACCAACACGACAAGAGAGGGAGGGGAAAACTCTAGAAAGATCGATCTTCTCGGAGATCAAACAACTTAGGATCAACTCACGGAATGAGGCATAGAACACCTCTTGAGCTGAGACGTTCAAACACACTTCGGGAGGGATGGAAGAACATATGACGAGGGTTCCATTTGGTAGGCAACAATTCCACGCTTGAGGAGATGGTGAATGGTTTCAAGATAGCGATGAAATAATTGCCATGATTCCATAATGGGGCACCTTAGAGAAGGTGACTCGTAGAATCATCCCTTAAGTGGCAAAATGAATTACCATTGATTCAAAGATCATTGAAACTCTTTATACCGGCTTAAGGCAAATCACAAATGATCATTTGGAGGAGTTCGGTGGGATGACATACCCAAATTAGAATGGATGAGGTGGATTACCTTGTTGAAGACAACACAAGGAATGATTTGCTTGCGCGTCCTCTATAGAACTTGAGCATTTCCATATTCATCAAGGTTTTACCAACATCCATGTCAAGGATCCTGGCAATGCAACACACTACCATGATGAATAGTGATGGACGATGTAGATACAAAGGAAGATAACACCTTCTCAGATTTCACCTTAGCAAGGCCAAGGAAAAAAAATCTGGATGATCGACCGAGAGACATTTAGAACTCTGCTTCTAATGTTCTCCTTGATGTGCTAGCCCTACCCATTTATAGATATGGTTTGGTAACTAGAACATCAAGTAAAAGGTCGGACTTCGGAAGCTCCAGAATCCATAAGGAATAACTACAGAGGCAGATCCTGCGGGATCCTTATGGGGAGGTGACCAACTTCTTCAACCAAGATACTACAATAATAGGCCTTCCGGCTAGTTGTGTTGGCCATGACATCCACTTAACCGGGTTACAGAGAGACCAATAGTATAGTTCTTGGGACACGTTCCAACCATCATATCTGCCTGAGATTCAGATCTCGTTGGTGTCAGAATAATCTAGACTCATCGAGTCTAGAAAGAAAAATGAAAGTTTGCAACACAAATCGACAAGATGATGTTGTGATATTCTCTGGGAATGAACTATGAAGCAAGCTCCAAAACATGAGCTGGTTCTGCTACACACATACGAACATGATGTCTCAGACAAGCATGACCACATAGTAGTCTTATAATAAAACACCTACCGAGTTCTGGTAGGGAACCATCATTGAAGATATCGAAGTCTTGTGCATGAATTAGTATTTGCACAACAACTCCTTTTCCTTGAACAAATCAGTCAGTGGCTAGGTGTGCTACGAAATTCATATGGAACGAAGATGATCAGTTTAACAGACCACAGAATTCTTCGCACGTGCATGACTGACTTGGGATGATTTCGGAGGAAGCAAAACTAACTTTCTCGAATTCACGGCGGCAACTTGCATCAAATGCACATGAGCTAGAGGAAGTCACTTCTTTCATCCGAACATATGCTTCACGAACGGGTCATGAAGAAAATGCTTACACAAGTTTCCAATGCTAACTTAGATGTTCAACATGAATCATGGAGAGGATAAAATGCTGCTGATGGGCTCAACAACAATTCATCCAGGTTTCCATATAAATGGAATACCACAATTATGTGAACAAGGTGGTAGTATTGGTCAGACCAAAAGATATAATGGTGTATGCTCAAGGGATCAACCACGAGTAAGACAACATTATGAATATCGTTGGTTCTGATTTGATTTGACGATGGCCCACACTCAAATCAAGGTTTTGACAAGACAATAGACCCAACAGTTGATCACGGGGACCAATCGATGAAGATATCGCCTTTCTTCAATACACACACACACACACAAAGATATCCCTTTGGAATGAACTAAGTCGGACAAGCTTTTATCTTCCAACTCTCCAAGTTGTTGTTTAGCCTAACCAACTTGCTCAGGGTATCCAACAAGATTCTTGGAGAAAGGATGGTTTACAAGAATACCAACTTGATCACGAGCTCAACATAGCGGTCAGGTGACAACCTGGTGATACTTCCGAGGGGATATTCAGAAAATCACGAACCACCAACATGTTAATAAGCTTGGGAACAATCTTGCTTTTCAGGGCAAGACGATATGATCACAAGAGCGAGGGATTAACACAATCCTAACTCATTGATCGGAGAGTGCACCGGAAATAAGGACTAGATAGCACGATCAACCTTAGGGTGATGATTCAAAAACCAACATGCTAAGAATGAAATTATTGTCCTTTAACTACCAAGCAACAAGGTTGCTAGGAGTATAGATTTCACACATCATGATTCACTTGTCGGTGTTCCGGTTACAATAACACGGAACCGAGGAATGAATAATGATGGCGAGAAGTATCACTGCATCAACAATTCACAAGAGCTGGTACAGTTCTCATAACATTCCTGAAATAAAGTGGGTAATACTTCAGGGTAGAACAGAACAAAAGCTGGATTGGCATTTTGATCTGCGGAGTACAACTGCTTTGACCCAATCCTAGAAATGGACAAGGTACTGGAGTTTGTTTCTCCTAGTCATTCCGGAATAGAATGGCTTAATGGACCACAAGAGTAATAGGTATCGATGAACGAATGCACGCATACTCTTGACTATCAATTGATAGACGAGGGTCGGAATAGAACTAAAGGGGGACAACTCAAAGGAACATATGATTTTCTGAGTTGTGGATGCATAGATTAATATGTCGAACCAAGTTCAACATGTTTCTTCCGGATAATCCATGCAGAGAGGTAGGACTGGCAGAGTCACAACATAGAATGGAGGACTCATAAAGAGCACTCTGGTTGCGATCTTTTGGTTCAAAGAACTTCCGCCATAAGCAGTACATGGTATTTGGAAGAAGAAAATACCATGGACCTCGAGGAATAATGCAAAGGTTACTAATATCCTAAAGGAACTAGCAAACACTATCGACATGAGGTAGGGTGAATCTTGGGCTCAGAAACCCAGGAGTAGAATACCTACTACTAACTGGCATCACGTGATGCTTTCGAGAATAACGTCCAAAATCATCACACTGGGAACACAAATCATGGCTAGCTTACTAGGTGATACTCTAAGACATCTAGGGTCATAATAATAGCTCCAACATATACGTCGAGGCAATAGAGTACCTCAACTCACCGTTTAGTGTGGTTAACCTGGCCAGAGAGGACATCGGGAGCGAGAAGAAGAGATTTGCAAATGCATCAGACTGTTTAGAGACCTGGGATGACTCGGACAGCATAACGGCTATAAATGCTCAAAAAGATTTGAGACATCCTGCAAATTGGTGGCATAACCACTTAACATCACAATAACAAGGTTCTAAGGCCAGCTATGAACACACAGAGGTAGTAGAAACTTGATTGAGGCTTAAATCCAACAATCTTAAAAGTCTACGGATTAGTAACAAGTGATCCTGAAGGAAAGAAGAGATAGCCTGGTTCCTTAACCTCGTAGGAAAGATAAGATGACTCAGATCACAAGGCATAAGGGATAAGAAGTAAAAAGAGCCTTACATTCCATCCAACAATCAATTGCCTTATATAACTAAAGAATTTCTAGACTCAACTTCAACCAGTTGGCTTGGTAAACCTACAGGCAGTCAAGCTCTGATACCAAAGCTGTCAGGACCCCAACTCAATGCCACACCGATCTAGCATGTAACACATCATATCACTCTGCGGCCTCACGCATGGTATTCCCATGGGTGATGCCTTACCAGGCCCGGGACCGTTTGCGCCTTTTGGCACACGTATATGATAGTGTCGCTAGCATCCATATGACAAGGAGCCCGGGCTGACATGGCTAGTCGTGAACCCAAAGTGGCACTAACTTACAGGGACATGCATACATGACCCAGCAACGAACGTGTCAGTCATCAGCGAGTGAATCCAGGCTGTAGCAACTAGGCTAGCAGGACTCCGGTAAACCGGGCTATAGCAGGCTAACAGGACTTCGGTAGCCACCGCGTGACATTTCCCCAAAGGGACAAACACAAGAACGAAGAAGGACACATGCCGGCCAGCCTAAGTGTTCCGAAGCAGTAGCAAGCTACCAGGGCTCAGTGGAAGCACTAGGAGGCATTTCCCGGTAAGAGAGGCCAAGGATAAACAACTAGATAGTCAGATCCCACACATACCAAGCATTTCAATAACATACACACAATATGCTCGATATGTGCAAATACAACATGTCATCACAACAAGGCTCTACAAACTCAAGTATTTTATTCAATAGGCTCCGAGGAGCGAGATATTACAAACATGGGTCTCATCACCCAACATTCAGAGCAAACAAGTCAAGCACAAGCGGAAGCTTAGCATGTCTGAGTACAGACATCTACAAATGAAAAAGGCTAAGAAGCCTGACTATTTACCAGATCCTGCCGAGGGCACATGATCGTAGCTGAGGTAACAAGCTAAATATCGAAGTCCACTCGGAACTACTAGCGAGACTGAAGTTTCTCTGCAAAAACATAAATTAAGCAACGTGAGTACAAATGTACCCAACAAGACTTACAACAGATCTAACTACATATGCATCAGTATCAACAAAGGGGGTGGTGGAGTTTAACTGCAGCAAGCCAACTTTGACTCGGTGGCTATCCTGAACTACGACTACAAGTAACTCTTTTGAGGTGGCGCACATGAGTCCACATATTCACCATATCAATACACCACTATGGATCCGCTCCTGTCTCCCTACGAGAACGCCATCCATAGCACTCACGCTTATCTTGTGTATTTTAGAGTATCCACTTTCACTTGTCTATGAACTGTATAGGCAACCCAGAAGTCCTTTACCGCGGACACGGCTATTCGAATAGATGATGTTAACCCTGCAGGGGTGTACTTCTTCACACACGCTCTCACTACTTATCGCCGTTTACACGACATGTACTCGGCAACCTTCAAGCGGAAGCCCAACGATGGTGTCGGCCACGACCTGACTAACCACACAAGTCTCTCGTCCAGGTTTATCGCCTATTCGGGTTCCATCCGCAAGGAGATCCGGCCGGGGTGTCGCTCACGGCCCCAAACGATGTGAGCAGGGTTCCCAAGCCCACCATCCGGGTGCCACCTGGTACACCGTGCCATTGTGCCAAGTCTGTCCCAAGCCCACCTGTACCGGGTGCCACTTGGTAGACTACTAACACTACCTACAAACACCAAAAACTAGTTGCAAATCCTGGATAGAGATCATGTTGATTAATAAGTCGAGAGGGGTCGAATTACCGGAACCCAATGTGTGGTAGTAATTGTTCATGGATCACAAACACAGAACTCAGTTCCTGAGGACGGCTGCAATGAGACAACCCACCATGTACTCCTACATGGCCTCTCATTGCTACCTTTACCAAATCACATTCACACACTTAGCATTCAACAGTAGGACATGTTCACCACATTCCAATTCATCCCCGATGAATCAGACCTGACACAACTCTAAGCAATAGCAGGCATGACAAACAAGCATGAATGAGTAGGCACATCAGGGCTCAAACAACTCCTACTCATGCTAGTGGGTTTCATATATTTACCGTGGCAATGACAGGTCATGCAGAGGAACCGCAACATGTAACAGGTGAATCGTTGTTGTCCTAATACAGTAAAAGAGAGCAGGAGCGAGAGAGTGGGAATGTATCAGAATGAACAAGGAGGTTTTGCTTGCCTGGCACTTCTGAAGATAGTATAGTTCTTCATCGGTGTCATCGAACTCATCGTCGGTACGTCATCTATTGAGAGGGAACAGGCACCAACAAACAAGGAAGAACACAATCAATGCAATGCACAATATGATGCATGATCATGACATGTCAATATGATGTGATTTGAGCTAATGCAACTAGCAACAGGTTAAATGAAGTTGGTTTGAACCCTAAGTTCAAATCCAAACCCCATATGTGAAATTCAAATGCCATTTATATGATTTGTCATAAACAGCAGCCATAAGTTGTTCTAACATGCATGAAAGTGGTACAGATGGATAGATTGGATTTTTCTGATCATTTTTCATATATAATTTGTTTCATTTGGAGTTACGTTGATTTTATATGATTTTTAGAAGTTTATAACATTTTCTGAAATAAATAAACCATTTAAGATTTATTTAAATTCCAGAAGAATTACTACGTCAGCATGACGTCACTGTGATGTCAGTAGTCAACAGGGCCGGTCCAGGTCAAACCTGACCAATAGGGCCCACTGGTTAGTGGCACAGAGTAATCTATAGAGGCTGACAGGTGGGACCGGGTCAATGCTGACGTGGCTAGGTCAAACTAACCTGTGTGGCCATGGGCATTAGCTTAATCTAAGCAGGGGGATAAACCTATGATTAATTAAGGGCGGGGGGCCCATTTGTCAGTGACAGAGGAGGTTAGTTATCCCCGTCATTAGTAGTAATGACGATGCCATGTCGGGTGCCGTCGGGGTTGGTCGCCGGCGAGCATGAAACACGGTGGAGGGCTTCGGGTTCGCGCTATAGGGCATGGATCGACGAGCGGTTTGTGGCTACGGGTTGCTGGAGCTTGCGCGCATCCAACCGAGTAGGCGGTTGGGCGAGAGGAGGCCGGAAACGACGGCTGCAACGATGGCAGGCGGCGGCCGGAGTTCGGTTGCGCTCGGAACCGGCATTGTGGTGCACGGCAGGTCGAGCGATGGGGTGCTAGGTGCTCCTACAAACATGCTGAGCACAGTGACACTCTCAGACGCAGTGGAGGTGGGCTCTAGCCATGACGGCGATGAAGTGCGACGGCTGCGAGCTTCGGTCGGGGTGTCCAAAGGGGCTAGAGGAGGAAATCGACAGAGGGGAGAGAGGGGTTGGGAGCAGGGGCTCACGGCGATGCCGAAGAGGAGGTCAGCGAGCCTGGGGAGGTCCTGGCAGTGCCGAATCGACCGGAGGCGAGATCGGGTGTCGGGGTTGAAGACGAGGTAGAAACGTTGCTGTGGTGCTCCCACGGTCGAACGGACTGGTGTAGACGACGGAGGAGACGACGCCGGTCCTTCTGGATGCTTCGGCTAGGCGATGGGTGGATGGTGGCCACGGTGGCAATGAACGGCGGCGGCGGTCGTTCTCGGGTGCATGCGAGAGAGAGAACAGAGGAGGGGGAAAGAGCTCCAGGGGAAGAGAGGAAGGGCTAGACGGCTCCGGGCGGCTGTGTGGCGTTTTCAGAGGAGTCGGGGCACAGGCAGGCAGCCTGGAGGTGGCGCGGCGTGCGTCGGGCACGCAACTGCTTCTCCTCCTGGCAGGAGGAAGAAGACAGCGCTGCCCCTGGTGGGCTGGGCCTGTTGGCTGGGCTGCTAGCTGGGCCGGCCAGGCAAGTGGCCCAGGTACTTCTCTCTCTCTATCTCTCTTTCCTAATTTAGTTTCTGTTTTCTATTTTTCTGTAAATGTTGGGCTTTATTAAAAATACTAAAACATTTCCAAAAATCCTGCAAATAATTGTGGGCTCTGTTTTGATTATTCCTAACAGCCCACACTTAAGTTCAGAATTAATTGAGCACTTAAAATAATATATAGCATTTAAATGCCCAATTGCAAATACTATATGATTTAATTCAGTGACCCAATGCTGTCCTAGAAAAATGTGAACCATTTTTGTTAGAGGTTCTAGACCAAGGCAAAGATGATGAACATTTTATAAGGGCATTTTGGGTTTATCGAAAAAGATTTTAACCCATCCTAGTTGAGTTGATTTAATGCTAGGGTTTGAACATCCCCATTTCAATCTTAAATAAAATTTAGACATGATGCAACAACCAAGCTAGTCCAAGTGCATAGCAAGGCTAGGGATGTGACACCGTCTGCCACTCATAAGGAAGACAATAAATAAATAAATCATGCTCCAACTTCATCACATAACGGTTCACCATACGTGCATGCTACGGTTATCACAAACTTTAACACAAGTATCTATCAAATTCACAACTACTCTACTAGCATGACTCTAATATCACCATCTTCATATCTCAAAACAATCATAAAGAATCAAACTTCTCATACTATTCAATGCACTTTATATGAAATTTTTTATTATACCCATCTTGGATGCCCATCATATTAGGACTAATTTTATAACCAAAGCAAATTACCATGCTGTTCTAAATGTCTCTCAAGATAATATAAGTGAAGCATGAGAGTTCAACAATTTCTATAAAACAAAACCACTGCCGTGCTCTAAAAACATATAAGTGAAGCACTAGAGCAATATTGTCTAGCTCAAAAGATATAAGTGAAGCACATAGAATATTCTAAAAAATCATGATTCATGCGTGTCTCTCCAAAAGGATGTACAACAAGGATGATTGTGGTAAACTAAAAAGAAAAGACTCAAATCATACAAGACGCTCCAAGCAAAACACATATCATGTGGTGAATAAAAATATAGCCTCAAGTAAAGTTACCGATAGACGAAGACGAAAGAGGGGATGCCTTCCGGGGCATCCCCAAGCTTAGGCTTTTGGTTGTCCTTGAATATTACCTTGGGGTGCCTTGGGCATCCCCAAGCTTAGGCTCTTGCCACTCCTTCTTGCAAAGTCCATCAAATCCTTACCCAAAACTTGAGAGCTTCACAACACAAAACTTTAATAGAAAATCTCATGAGCTCCGTTAGTAGAAGAAAATAAATCACCACTTTAAGGTACTGTAATGAACTAATTATTTATTTATATTTTTTTTAAAACAACTGTATTCCAACTTCTCTATAGTTCATACCCCCCGATACTACTCATAGATTTATCAAAAAAGCAAACAATACACGAAAAACAGAATCTGTCAAAAACAGAACAGTCTGTAGTAATATGTAAGTTTCGAATACTTCTGTAACTCCAAAAATTCGGAAATGACCTGGTAGACGTGAGAAATTTGTCTATTAATCTTCTGCAAAAAGAATCAACCTAAAATTACTCTTGTGTAAAAAATGACATCTATTCTCGTGAGCTCAAAAGTTTCTGTTTTTACAGTAAGATCGCAAAGACTTCACCCAAGTCTTCCCAAAGGTTCTACTGGGCACAAACGCTAATTAAAACATAAAACCACATCTGACCAGAGTCTAGATAAATTATTTATTACTAAACAGGAGCAAAAAACAAAGAACAAAAATAAAATTGGGTTTCCTCTCAACAAGCGCTATCGTTTAACGCCCCTAGCTAGGCTTTGAGATTTCAATGATGCTCACATGAAAGACAGGAATTGAAGCACAAAGAGAGCATCATAAAACATGTGACAAACACATATAATTCTAACATACTTCCTATGCATATGAATTTTATAATCAAACAAATTATCAAGGCAAGCAAAAACTAGCATATGCAAGGAAGAAGAAAGAGACGATAGCAATCTCAACATGAAGAGAGGTAATTTAGTAACATGAAAATTTCTACAACCATATTTCCTCTCTCATAATAATTAAATGTAGGATCATAAGAAAATTCAAAAAAATAGCTATCACATAACATATTCTCAACATGATCCACATGCATGCGAAGTTGACACTCTTCTAAAATAGTGAGATTAATATTTACTAAAGTCATGAGCTCTCCAAACCCACTTTTCTCAAAAATTTCATCAGATTGAACATTCTCCAATTATGTGGGATCTAAAGTTGACACTCTTCCAAACCCACTTTCAATATTATTGCAAACATTATTATCAATCTCATATTCATCATGAGGCTTAAATAAATTTTCAAGATCATAAGAAGAATCACCCCAATCATGATCATTGCAACAAATAGTAGTCATAGCAAAACTAGCATCCCCAAGCTTAGGGTTTTGCATATTATTAGCACAATTGACATTAATAGAATTTATAATAACATCATTGCAATCATGCTTTTTATTCAAAGATCTATCATGAATCACTTTAGAATTTTCTTCTTTCAACACTTCATCACAATTTTCAGATTCACGAATTTCAAGCCAAACCTCATAAAGATAATCTAGTGCACTCAAATCACTAGAAATTGGTTCATCATAATTGGATCTCTTAAAAAGATTAGCAATTGGATGAGGATCCATAAACTTTTAGCAAGCGAAGATGCAAGCAAAAGGAAGGCACATGGTAACACAAGCAAACAGAAGATCGAACGGGAATGAGGGCAAAGAAAAGGCAAAGGTTTTCGAAAATCATTTTAGAAGTGGGGGAGAGGAAAACGAGAGGCGAATGGCGAATAATGTAATGCAAGGGAGAAGAATTTATGATGGGTACTTGGTATGGTTTGACTTGACGAAGATCTCCCCGGCAACAGCGTCAGAAATCCTTCTTGCTACCTCTTGAGCTTGCGTTGGTTTTCCCTTGAAGAGGAAAGGGTGATGCAACAAAGTAGCGTAAGTATTTCCCTCAGTTTTGAGAACCAAGGTATCAATCTAGTAGGAGATGATGTAGAAGTCACCGAATACCTGCACAAGCAATCAAGAACTTGCAACCAACGCGATAAAGGGGTTGTCAATCCCTTCATGGTCACTCGCAAAAGTGAGATCTGATAGAGATAGATAAACGATAAAGTATTTTTTTTGTATTTTTGATTTATAGATTGGAAAGTAAAGATTGCAAAATAACAGATTGGAAACTAGCAAGATGTAAACGAGATTCAATATAATGGAAAAGAGACCCCGGGGGCCATAGGTTTCACTAGTGGCTTCTCTCGAGATAGCATATATTACGGTGGGTGAACAAATTACTGCCTAGCAATTGATATAAAAGCGCATAATTAATGATGACATCTAAGGCAATGATCATAAACATAGGCATCACGTCCGTGTCAAGTAGACCGACTCCTGCCTGCATCTACTACTATTGCTCCACACATCGACCGCTATCCGGCATGCATCTAGAGTATTAAGTTCATAAAGAACTGAGTAACGCATTAAGCAAGATGACATGGTGTAGAGGAATTAACTCAAGCAATATGATGAAAACCCCATGTTTTTATCCTCGATGGAAACAATACAATACGTGCCTTGCTGCCCCTACTGTCACTGGGAAAGGACACTGCAAGATTGAACCCAAAGCTAAGCACTTCTCTCATGGCAAGAAAGATCAATCTAGTAGGCCAAACTAAACCGAAAATTCGAAGAGACTTGCAAAGATATCAAATCATGCATATAAGAATTCAGAGAAGAACCAAATAATATTCATAGATAATCTTGTTCATAAATCCACAATTAATCGAATCTCGGCAAACACACCGCAAAAGAATATTACATCGAATAGATCTCCAAGAACATCGAGGAGAACTTTGTATTGAGAATCAAAGAGAGAGAAGAAGCCATCTAGCTAATAACTATGGACCCGAAGGTCTGTGGTAAAGTACTCACGCTTCATCGGAGGGGTAACGGTGTTGATGTAGAAACCCTGCATGATTGAGTCCCCTCTAGCAGATCGTCGGAAAAGGCCCTAAGATGGGATCTCACGGGTACAGAAGGTTGCGGCGGTGCAAAAGTGGTTTCGTGGCTCCCCCTGACGTTTTTAGGGTATAAGAGTATATATAGGCGAAAGAACTAGGTCAGTGGAGCTACGAGGGGCCCACGAGGGTGGGGGCTTGCCTACCGCCCTGGGCGCGCCCTCCTGCCTCGTGGCCTCCTTGTTACGTCTCCGACTTCATCTCCAAGTCTTGTGGTTTGCTTTCGGTCCAAGAAAGATCATGAGAAGGTTTCATTCCGTTTGGACTCTGTTTGGTATTCTTTTTCTGCAAAACTCTAAAATAGGAAAAAAAATAGAAACTGGCACCGGGCCCTCAGTTAATAGGTTAGTCCCAAAAATAATATAAAAGATCATATTAAAGCCCATTAAACATCCAAAACAGATAATATAATAGCATGTAACAATCAAAAATTATAGATACATTGGAGACGTATCACCACTGGCCAAGTCCTCTGGGTCAAGGTCTGCTTGCCATGCTTTAGCCTGGGTTAGTGCGGTGAGTGCGCCGGCTCTAGATTTTTTTTCTTCAGCTCTTCAATTCGTTAGGGCAGCATAGATAGCTTCTCCAGCGTGTCCTTGATAAGGGTTGGCGGTTGTTTCTTGTGCAAGGAAACAGAGATAGCTCATTGCGCGCCTGTGTACAGTTGCTCTATAAGGGTGTAGGCGGCCTTCAACTTCTTGTGCATGTTTGAGCCAAGATGTGAGATTCTGGAGCCTGCATTCAAGTACATCTATAAGCCGGATGAAAGATTCTTGCAATGCTTTGGTAGTACCAAATTAAGATAAAATTACTTTCCGAAGATGGCAACAGTCATGGCGTTGATTTGATGTTTTAAACCAGCAAGCACTACCAAAAAATACACTTCCGTGATGATACATGTTTGTCACAGTAGGTCACGTTTTCTGTCATGCATGTACATCCATGATGATTTTATGATAGAATAAAGATAGTCATACCTGTGCTGTCGTAGAAGTGTTCCATGACATTACAAAAATTGTCATCACGGAAGTGTCCACTCCCATGACGATAAATCACGCGTCATACAAGTGCTTTCTGTTGGGGAACGTTGCAGAAAATTAAATTTTTTCCTACGGTTTCACCAAGATCCATCTATGAGTTCATCTAAGCAACAAGTCATGGGAGAGAGATTGCATCTATATACCACTTTGTAGATCGCGTGCGGAAGCGTTCAAGAGAACGGTGATGATGGAGTCGTACTCGCCGTGATTCAAATCACCGATGACCAAGTGCCGAACAGACAGCACCTCCGCGTACAACACACGTACGGAGCGAATGACGTCTCCTCCTTCTTGATCCAGCAAGGGGGAAGGAGAGGTTGATGATGATCCAGCAGCACAACAGCGTGGTGGTGGATGCAGCAGAACTCCGGCAGGGCTTCGCCAAGCTGCTGCGGGAGGAGGACGAGGTGTAGCAGGGGGAGGGAGGCGCCAATGCACAGGGTGCGGCTGCCCTCCCCCTGCCCTCCTTTATATAGGCCCTCAGGGGGGGGGCACCAGCCCTAGGAGATGCAATCTCCCAAGGGGGGCGGCGGCCAAGGGGGGTGGAGTGCCCCCCAAGGCAAGTGGTGCGCCCCCCACCTAGGGTTTCCAACCCTAGGCGCAGGGGAGGCCCAAGGGGGGGTGCACCAGCCCACTAGGGGCTGGTTCCCCTCCCACTTCAGCCCACGGCGCCCTCCGGGATAGGTGGCCCCACCCGGTGGACCCCCGGGACCCTTCCGGTGGTCCAGGTACAATACCGGGTGACCCCCAAACTGTCCTGATGGCCGAAACAACACTTCCTATATATAATTCTTTACCTACGGACCATTCCGGAACTCCTCGTGACGTTCGGGATCTCATCCGGGACTCCGAACAACATTCGGTTTGCTGCATACTCATATTCATACAACCCTAGCATCACCGAACCTTAAGTGTGTAGACCCTACGGGTTCGGGAGACATGCAGACATGACCGAGACGGCTCTCCGGTCAATAACCAACAGCGGGATCTGGATACCCATGTTGGCTCCCACATACCCCTCGATGATCTCATCGGATGAACCACGATGTCGAGGATTCAATCAACCCCGTATACTATTCCCTTTGTCAGACAGTATGTTACTTGCCCAAGACTCGATCGTCGGTATCCCAATACCTCGTTCAGTCTCGTTACCGGCAAGTCACTTTACTCGTACCGTAATGCATGATCCCGTGACCAGACACTTGGTCACCATGAGCTCATTATGATGACACACTACCGAGTGGGCCCAGTGATACCTCTCCGTTATCCGGAGTGACAAATCCCAGTCTCGATCCGTGTCAACCCAACAGACACTTTCAGAGATACCTGTAGTGCACCTTTATAGTCACCCAGTTACGTTGTGACGTTTGGTACACCCAAAGCACTCCTACGGTATCCGGGAGTTACACGATCTCATGGTCTAAGGAAGAGATACTTGACATAGAAAAAGCTCTAGCAAAACGAACTACACGATCTTGTGCTATGCTCAGGATCGGGTCTTGATCATCACATCATTCTCCTAATGATGTGATCCCGTTATCAACGACATCCAAATGTCCATAGTCAGGAAACCATGACTATCTGTTGATCAACGAGCTAGTCAACTAGAGGCTTACTAGGGACGTATTGTGGTCTATGTATTCACACGTGTATTATGATTTCCGGTTAATACAATTATAGCATGAATAAAAGACAATTATCATGAACAAGGAAATATAATAATAATCCTTTTATTATTGCCTCTAGGGCATATTTCCAACAGTCTCCCACTTGCACTAGAGTCAATAATCTAGTTACATTGTGATGAATCTAACACCCATAGAGTTCTGGTGTTGATCATGTTTTGCTCGCGAAAGAGGTTTAGTCAACGGATCCGCGACATTCAGATCCGTATGCACTTTGCAAATATCTATGTCTCCATCTTGAACATTTTCACGGATGGAGTTGAAGCGACGCTTGATGTGCCTGGTCTTCTTGTGAAACCTGGGCTCCTTGGCAAGGGCAATAGCTCCAGTGTTGTCACAGAAGAGTTTGATCGGCCCCGACGCATTGGGTATGACTCCTAGGTCGGTGATGAACTCCTTCACCCAGATTGCTTCATGCGCTGCCTCCGAGGCTGCCATGTACTCCGCTTCACATGTAGATTCCGCCACGACGCTCTGCTTGCAGCTGCACCAGCTTACTGCTCCACCATTCAACATATACACGTATCCGGTTTGTGACTTAGAGTCATCCATCTGTGTCGAAGCTAGCGTCGACGTAACCCTTTACGACGATCTCTTCGTCACCTCCATAAACGAGAAACATGTCCTTTGTCCTTTTCAGGTACTTCAGGATATTCTTGACCGCTATCCAGTGTTCCTTGCCGGGGTTACTTTGGTACCTTCCTACCAAACTTACGGCAAGGTTTACATCAGGTCTGGTACACAACATGGCATACATAATAGATCCTATGGCTGAGGCATAGGGGATGACACTCATCTCTTCTTTATCTTTTGCCGTGGTCGGGCATTGAGCCGAGCTCAATCTCACACCTTGCAATACAGGCAAGAACCCTTTCTTGGACTGATCCATTTTGAACTTCTTCAAAATCTTATCAAGGTATGTGCTTTGTGAAAGACCTATGAGGCGTCTCGATCTATCCCTATAGATCTTGATGCCTAATATGTAAGCAGCTTCTCCAAGGTCCTTCATTGAAAAACACTTATTCAAGTAGGCCTTAATGCTGTCCAAGAATTCTATATCATTTCCCATCAAAAGTATGTCATCTATATATAATATGAGAAATGCTACAGAGCTCCCACTCACTTTCTTGTAAACGCAGGCTTCTCCATAAGTCTGCATAAACCCAAACGCTTTGATCATCTCATCAAAGCGAATGTTCCAACTCCGAGATGCTTGCACCAGCCCATAAATGGACCGTTGGAGCTTGCATACTTTGTTAGCATTCTTAGGATCGACAAAACCTTCCGGCTGCATCATATACAGCTCTTCCTTAAGATAACCGTTAAGGAATGCCGTTTTGACGTCCATCTGCCATATCTCATAATCATAGTATGCGGCAATTGCTAACATGATTCGGACGGACTTAAGCTTCGCTACGGGAGAGAAAGTCTCATCATAGTCAATCCCTTGAACTTGCCGATAACCCTTAGCGACAAGTCGAGCTTTATAGATGGTGACATTACCATCCGCGTCCGTCTTCTTCTTAAAGATCCATTTGTTTTCTATCGCTCTGCGATCATCGAGCAAGTCAGTCCAAGTCCATACTTTATTTTCATACATGGATTCTATCTCGGATTGCATGGCTTCTAGCCATTTGTTGGAATCTGGGCCCGCCATCGCTTCTTCATAGTTCGAAGGTTCACCGTTGTCTAACAACATGATTTGCAGGACAGGGTTGCCATACCACTCTGGTGTGGAACATGTCCTTGTGGACCTACAAAGTTCAGTAGCAATTTGATCCGAAGTACCTTGATCATCATCATTAATTTCCTCTCCAGTCGGTGTAGGTACCACAGGAACATTTTCCTGAGCTGCACTACTTTCCGGTTCAAGAGGTAGTACTTCATCGAGTTCTACTTTCCTCCCACTTACTCCTTTCGAGAGAAACTCTTTTTCCAGAAAGGATCCGTTCTTGGCAACAAAGATCTTGCCCTCGGATCTTAAGTAGAAGGTATACCCAATGGTTTCCTTGGGGTATCCTATGAAGACGCATTTTTCCGACTTGGGTTCGAGCTTTTCAGGTTGAAGTTTCTTGACATAAGCATCGCATCCCCAAACTTTTAGAAACGACAGCTTAGGTTTCTTCCCAAACCATAATTCATACGGTGTCGTCTCAACGGATTTAGATGGTGCCCTATTTAAAGTGAATGTAGCTGTCTCTAGAGCGTATCCCCAAAATGATAGCGGTAAATCGGTAAGAGACATCATAGATCATACCATATCCAAGAGAGTGCGATTACGATGTTCGGACACACCATTACGCTGAGGTGTTCCAGGCGGCGTGAGTTGTGAAATGATTCCACATTTCCTTAAGTGTGTACCAAATTCGTGACTTAAATATTCTCCTCCACGATCTGATCGTAGGAACTTTATCTTTCGGTCATGTTGATTCTCTACCTCATTCTGAAATTCCTTGAACTTTTCAAAGGTCTCAGAGTTGTGTTTCATCAAGTAGACATACCCATATCTACTCAAGTCATCAGTGAGAGTGAGAACATAACGATATCCTCCACGAGCCTCAACACTCATTGGACCGCACACATTGGTATGTATGATTTCCAATAAGTTGGTTGCTCGCTCCATTGTTCCAGAGAACGGAGTCTTGGTCATTTTACCCATGAGGCATGGTTCGCACGTGTCAAATGATTCATAATCGAGAGACTCTAAAAGTCCATCAGTATGGAGCTTCTTCATGCGCTTGACACCTATCTGACCAAGGCGGTAGTGCCACAAGTATGTGGGACTATCGTTATCAACTTTACATCTTTTGGTATTCACACTATGAATATGTGTAACGTTACGTTCGAGATTCATTAAGAATAAACCATTGACCATCGGGGCATGACCATAAAACATATCTCTCATATAAACAGAACAACCATTATTCTCGGATTTAAATGAGTAGCCATCTCGCATCAAACGAGATCCAGATACAATGTTCATGCTCAAACTTGGCACTAAATAACAATTATTGAGGTTTAAAACTAACCCCGTAGGTAAATGTAGAGGTAGCGTGCCGACGGCAATCACATCGACCTTGGAACCATTCCCGACGCGCATCGTCACCTCGTCCTTCGCCAGTCTCCGCTTATTCCGCAGCTCCTGCTGTGAGTTACAAATATGAGCAACGACACCGGTATCAAATACCTAGGAGTTACTACGAGTACTGGTAAGGTACACATCAATTACATGTATATCAAATATACCTTTAGTGTTGCCGGCCTTCTTGTCCGCTAAGTATTTGGGGCAGTTCCGCTTCCAGTGACCCTTCCCTTTGCAATAAAAGCACTCAGTCTCAGGCTTGGGTCCATTCTTTGACTTCTTCCCGACAACTGGCTTACCGGGCGCGGCAACATCTTTGCCGTCCTTCTTGAAGTTCTTCTTACCCTTGCCCTTCTTGAACTTAGTGGTCTTATTGACCATCAACACTTGATGTTCTTTCTTGATTTCAACCTCTGCTGACTTCAGCATTGAGAGTACTTCAGGAATGGTCTTCACCATCCCTTGCATATTGTAGTTCAACACAAAGCTCTTGTAGCTCGGTGGGAGCGACTGAAGGATTCTGTCAATGACCGCCTCGTCCGGGAGGTTGATCTCCAGCTGGGACAGGCGGTTGTGCAACCCAGACATTTTGAGTATTTGCTCACTGACAGAACTGTTTTCCTCCATCTTACAACTATAGAACTTGTCGGAGACTTCATATCTCTCAACCCGGGCATGAGCTTGAAAAACCATTTTCAGCTCCTCGAACATCTCATATGCTCCGTGTCGCTCAAAACGCTTTTGGAGCCCCGGTTCTAAGCTGTAAAGCATGCCGCACTGAACGAGGGAGTAATCATCAGCACGTGACTGCCAAGCGTTCATAACGTCTTGGTTCTCTGGGATGGGTGCTTCACCTAGCGGTGCTTCTAGGACATAATCTTTCTTGGCTGCTATGAGGATGATCCTCAGGTTCCGGACCCAGTCCGAATAGTTGCTGCCATCATCTTTCAGCTTGGTTTTCTCTAGGAACGCGTTGAAGTTCATGTTGACATGAGCGTTGGCCATTTGATCTGCAAGACATATTTTGCAAAGGTTTTAGACTAAGTTCATGATAATTAAGTTCATCTATTCAAATTATTTAATGAACTCCCACTCAGATTTGACATCCCTCTAGTCATCTAAGTGTTACACGATCCGAGTCGACTAGGCCGTGTCCGATCATCACGTGAGACAGACTAGTCATCATCAGTGAACATCTCCATGTTGATCGTATCTTCCATACGACTCATGTTCGACCTTTCGGTCTCTTGTGTTCCAATGCCATGTCTGTACATGCTAGGCTCGTCAAGTTAACCCTAAGTGTTTCTGCATGTGTAAAACTGTCTTACACCCGTTGTATGTGAACGTAAGGATCTATCACACCCGATCATCACATGGTGCCTCGAAACAACGAACTTTAGCAACGGCGCACAGTTAGGGGGAACACTTTCTTGAAATTTGTATAAGGGATCATCTTATTTACTACCGTCGTTCTAAGTAAACAAGATGCATAAAACATAATTAACATCACATGCAATTATATAATAGTGACATGATATGGCCAGTATCATATAGCTCCTTTGATCTCCATCTTTGGGGCTCCATGGTCATCTTCGTCACTGGCATGACACCATGACCTCCATCATCATGATCTCCATCATCGTGTCTTCATGAAGTTGTCACGCCAACGACTACTTCTACTTCTATGGCTAACGCGTTTAGCAATAAAGTAAAGTAATTTACATGGCGTTCTTCAATGACACGCAGGTCATACAAAAATAAAGACAACTCCTATGGCTCCTGCCGGTTGTCATACTCATCGACATGCAAGTCGTGATTCCTATTACAAGAACATGATCTCATACATTACAATATATCATTCATCATTCATCACAACTTCTGGCCATATCACATCACATGACAATTGCTGCAAAAACAAGTTAGACGTCCTCTAATTGTTGTTGCATCTTTTACGTGGCTGCAATTGGGTTCTAGCAAGAATGTTTTCTTACCTACGAATAACCACAACGTGATTTTGTCAACTTCTATTTACCCTTCATAAGGACCCTTTTCATCTAATCCGCTCCAACTAAAGTAGGAGAGACAAACACCCGCTAGCCACCTTATGCAACTAGTGCATGTCAGTCGGTGGAACCTGTCTCACGTAAGCGTACGTGTAAGGTCGGTCCGGGCAGCTTCATCCCACAATACCGCTGAAGCAAGAAAAGACTAGTAGCGGCAAGAAAGTTGACAAGATCTACGCCCACAACAAAATTGTGTTCTACTCATGCAATAGGGAACTACGCATAGACCTAGCTCATGATGCCACTGTTGGGGAACGTTGCAGAAAATTAAAATTTTTCCTACGGTTTCACCAAGATCCATCTATGAGTTCATCTAAGCACCGAGTCATGGGAGAGAGATTGCATCTACATACCACTTTGTAGATTGCGTGCGGAAGCGTTCAAGAGAACGGTGATGATGGAGTCGTACTCGCCGTGATTCAAATCACCGATGACCAAGTGCCGAACGGACAGCACCTCCGCGTTTAACACACGTACGGAGCGAATGACGTCTCCTCCTTCTTGATCCAGCAAGGGGGAAGGAGAGGTTGATGATGATCCAGCAGCACAACAGCGTGGTGGTGGATGCAGCAGAACTCCGGCAGGGCTTCGCCAAGCTGCTGCGGGAGGAGGACGAGGTGTAGCAGGGGGAGGGAGGCGCCAATGCACAGGGTGCGGCTGCCCTCCCCCTGCCCTCCTTTATATAGGCCCCCAGGGGGGGGGGTGCCGGCCCTAGGAGACGCAATCTCCCAAGGGGGGCGGTGGCCAAGGGGGGTGGAGTGCCCCCCAAGGCAAGTGGTGCGCCCCCACCTAGAGTTTCCAACCCTAGACGCAGGGGGGCCAAGGGGGGCGCACCAGCCCACTAGGGATTGGTTCCCCTCCCACTTTAGCCCACGGGGCCCTCCGGGATAGGTGGCCCCACCTGATGGACCCCCGGGACCCTTCCAGTGGTCCCGGTACAATACCGGGTGACCCCGAAACTTTCCCGATGGCCGAAACAACACTTCCTATATATGATTCTTTACCTCCGGACCATTTCGGAACTCCTCGTGACGTCCCGGATCTCATCCGGGACTCCGAACAACATTCGGTTTGCTGCATACTCATATTCATACAACCCTAGCGTCACCGAACCTTAAGTGTGTAGACCCTACGGGTTCGGGAGACATGCATGAAGGAAATATGCCCTAGAGGCAATAATAAAGTTATTATTTATTTCCTCATATCATGATAAATGTTTATTATTCATGCTAGAATTGTATTAACCGGAAACATGATACATGTGTGAATACATAGACAAACATATAGTCACTAGTATGCCTCTACTTGACTAGCTCATTAATCAAAGATGGTTATGTTTCCTAACCATTGACATGTGTTGTCATTTGATTAATGGGATCACATCATTAGGAGAATGAGGTGATTGACATGACCCATCCCGTTAGCTTAGCACTTGATCGTTTAGTATTCTGCTATTGCTTCCTTCATGACTTATACATGTTCCTGTAACTATGAGAATTGTGTAACTCCCGTTTACCGGAGGAACACTTTGGGTACTACCAAACGTCACAACGTAACTGGGTGATTATAAAGGAGTACTACAGGTGTCTCCGAAGGTACATGTTGAGTTAGCATAATTCGAGATTAGGTTTTGTCACTCCGATTGTCGGAGAGGTATCTCTGGGCCCTCTCGGCAATGCTCATCACCTAAGCCTTGCAAGCATGTAACTAATGAGTTAGTTATAAGATGAAGTATTACAGAACGAGTAAAGAGACTTGTCGATAACGAGATTGAACTAGGTATTGGATACCGACGATCGAATCTCGGACAAGTAACATACCGATGACAAAGGGAACAACGTATGTTGTTATGCGGTTTGACCGATAAAGATCTTCGTAGAATATGTAGGAACCAATATGGGCATCCAGGTCCCGCTATTGGTTATTGACCAGAGATGTGTCTCAGTCATGTCTACATCGTTCTCGAACCGTAGGGTCCGCACGCTTAAGGTTTCGATGACAGTTATATTATGAGTTTATGTATTTTGATGTACCGAAGGTTGTTCGGAGTCCCGGATATGATTACGGACATGACGAGGAGTCTCGAAATGGTCGAGACATAAAGATTGATATATTGGACGGATATATTTGGACACCGGAAAGGTTCCGGAGAAGTTTGGAGCCCCGGGAGGTTACCGGAACCCCCCGGGAGGTATATGGGCCTTATTGGGCCCATGTAGGAGGAAGAGAGAAGGAGCAAGGGAGGGGGCGCGCCCCCCCAAGCCCAATCCGAATTGGGGAGGGGGGCCGGCCCCCCCTTTCCTTTCTCCTTCCCCCTCTTCCTATTACTACTACTAGTACTACTTCCTAATACTAGTACTCTTTCCTTCCCCCTCCAAATAAGATAAGGAAAAGAGAGGGAAACCTACTTGGAGTAGGTTTCCCCCTCCTCATGGCGCGCCCCCCCTAGGGCCGGCCACCTCCTCCCTCCCTCCTTTATATACGGGGGTAGGGGGGCACCCTAGAACACACAAGTTGATCATTGATCGTTCCTTAGCCGTGTGCGGTGCCCCCCTCCACGATATTACACCTCGGTCATATTGTAGCGGTGCTTAGGCGAAGCCCTGCAACAGGAGAACATCAAGATCGTCACCACGCCGTCGTGCTGACGGAACTCCCCCTCGGCGCCTCTGCTGGATCGGAGATCGAGGGTGCGTCATCGAGCTGTACGCGTGTCAAGAACTCGGAGGTGCCGGAGTAACGGTACTTGGATCGGTTGAACCGGAGGACGTACGACTACTTCCTCTACGTTGCGTCAACGCTTCCGCTTCGGTCTACGAGGGTACGTAGACAACACTCTCCCCTCGTTGCTATATCATCACCATGATCTTGCGTGTGCGTAGGAATTTTTTGAAATTACTACGTTCCCCAACAGTGGCATCCGAGCCTAGGTTTTATGCGTTGATGTTATATGCACGAGTAGAACACAAGTGAGTTGTGGACGATATAAGTCATACTGCCTACCAGCATGTCATACTTTGGTTCAGCGGTATTGTGAGATGAAGCGGCCCGGACCGACATTACGCGTACGCTTACGCGAGACTGGTTTCACCGTTACGAGCACTCGTGCTTAAAGGTGGCTGGCGGGTGTCTGTCTCTCTCACTTTAGTTGAACCGAGTGTGGCTACGCCCGGTCCTTGTGAAGGTTAAAACGGAGTCTATTTGACAAACTATCGTTGTGGTTTTGATGCGTAGGTGAGATTGGTTCTTGCTTAAGCCCGTAGCAGCCACGTAAAATTTGCAACAACAAAGTAGAGGACGTCTAACTTGTTTTTGCAGGGCATGTTGTGATGTGATATGGCCAAGACATGATGCTATATTTTATTGTATGAGATGATCATGTTTTGTAACCGAAGTTATCGGCAACTGGCAGGAGCCATATGGTTGTCGCTTTATTGTATGAAATGCAAACGCCCTGTAATTGCTTTACTTTATCACTAAGCGGTAGCGATAGTCGTAGAAGCAATAGATGGCGTAACGACAACGATGCTACGATGGAGATCAAGGTGTCGCGCCGGTGACGATGGTGATCACGACGGTGCTTCGAAGATGGAGATCACAAGCACAAGATGATGATGGCCATATCATATCACTTATATTGATTGCATGTGATGTTTATCCTTTATGCATCTTATCTTGCTTTGATTGACGGTAGCATTTTAAGATGATCTCTCACTAATTATCAAGAAGTGTTCTCCCTGAGTATGCACCGTTGCGAAAGTTCTTCGTGCTGAGACACCACGTGATGATCGGGTGTGATAGGCTCTACGTTCAAATACAACGGGTGCAAAACAGTTGCACACGCGGAATACTCAGGTTATACTTGACGAGCCTAGCATATACAGATATGGCCTCGGAACACGGGGACCGAAAGGTCGAGCGTGAATCATATAGTAGATATGATCAACATAGAGATGTTCACCATTGAAACTACTCCATCTCACGTGATGATCGGACATGGTTTAGTTGATTTGGATCACGTAATCACTTAGATGACTAGAGAGATGTCTGTCTAAGTGGGAGTTCTTTAGTAATATGATTAATTGAACTTAAATTTATCATGAACTTAGTACCTGATAGTATTTTGCTTGTCTATGTTTGTTTGTAGATAGATGGCTCGTGCTGTTGTTCCGTTGAATTTTAATGCGTTCCTTGAGAAAGCAAAGTTGAAAGATGATGGTAGCAATTACACGGACTGGGTCCGTAACCTGAGGATTATCCTCATTGCTGCACAGAAGAGTTACGTCCTGGAAGCACCGCTGGGTGCCAGGCCTGCTGCTGATGCAACTGACGACGTTAAGAACGTCTGGCAGAGCAAAGCTGATGACTACTCTATAGTTCAGTGTGCCATGCTTTACGGCTTAGAACCGGGTCTTCAACGACGTTTTGAACGTCATGGGGCATATGAGATGTTCCAGGAGTTGAAGTTAATATTTCAAGCAAATGCCCGGATTGAGAGATATGAAGTCTCCAATAAGTTCTACAGCTGCAAGATGGAGGAGAACAGTTCTGTCAGTGAGCATATACTCAAAATGTCTGGGTATAATAATCACTTGATTCAACTGGGAGTTAATCTTCCGGATGATAGCGTCATTGACAGAATTCTCCAATCACTGCCACCAAGCTACAAGAGCTTTGTGATGAACTATAATATGCAAGGGATGAACAAGACTATTCCCGAGCTCTTCGCGATGCTGAAAGCCGCGGAGGTAGAAATCAAAAAGGAGCATCAAGTGTTGATGGTCAACAAGACCACTGGTTTCAAGAAAAGGGGCAAAGGGAAGAAGAAGGGGAACTTCAAAAGGAACGGCAAACAAGTTGCTGCTCAAGTGAAGAAACCCAAGTCTGGACCTAAGCCTGAAACTGAGTGCTTCTACTGCAAGCAGACTGGACACTGGAAGCGGAACTGCCCCAAGTATTTGGCGGATAAGAAGGATGGCAAAGTGAACAAAGGTATATGTGATATACATGTTATTGATGTGTACCTTACTAATGCTCGCAGTAGCACCTGGGTATTTGATACTGGTTCTGTTGCTAACATTTGCAACTCGAAACAGGGACTACGGATTAAGCGAAGATTAGCTAAGGACGAGGTGACGATGCGCGTGGGAAATGGTTCCAAAGTCGATGTGATCGCGGTCGGCACGCTACCTCTACATCTACCATCGGGATTAGTTTTAGACCTGAATAATTGTTATTTGGTGCCTGCGTTGAGCATGAACATTATATCTGGATCTTGTTTGATGCGAGACGGTTATTCATTTAAATCAGAGAATAATGGTTGTTCTATTTATATGAGTAATATCTTTTATGGTCATGCACCCTTGAAGAGTGGTCTATTTTTATTAAATCTCGATAGTAGTGATACACATATTCATAATGTTGAAGCCAAAAGATGCAGAGTTGATAATGATAGTGCAACATATTTGTGGCACTGCCGTTTAGGTCATATCGGTGTAAAACGCATGAAGAAACTCCATACTGATGGACTTCTGGAATCACTTGATTATGAATCACTTGGTACTTGCGAACCGTGCCTCATGGGCAAGATGACCAAAACACCGTTCTCCGGATCTATGGAGAGAGCAACAGATTTGTTGGAAATCATACATACAGATGTATGTGGTCCGATGAATGTTGAGGCTCGTGGCGGATATCGTTATTTCCTCACCTTCACAGATGATTTGAGCAGATATGGGTATATCTACTTGATGAAGCACAAGTCTGAAACATTTGAAAAGTTCAAAGAATTTCAGAGTGAAGTAGAAAATCATCGTAACAAGAAAATAAAGTTTCTACGATCTGATCGTGGAGGAGAATATTTGAGTTACGAGTTTGGTTTACATTTGAAACAATGTGGAATAGTTTCGCAACTCACGCCACCTGGAACACCACAGCGAAATGGTGTGTCCGAACGTCGTAATCGTACTTTACTTGATATGGTGCGATCTATGATGTCTCTTACCGATTTACCGCTATCGTTTTGGGGTTATGCTTTAGAGACGGCCGCATTCACGTTAAATAGGGCACCATCAAAATCCGTTGAGACGACGCCTTATGAACTGTGGTTTGGCAAGAAACCAAAGTTGTCGTTTCTCAAAGTTTGGGGCTGCGATGCTTATGTGAAGAAACTTCAACCAGATAAGCTCGAACCCAAATCGGAGAAATGTGTCTTCATAGGATACCCAAAGGAGACAATTGGGTACACCTTCTATCACAGATCTGAAGGCAAGATTTTCGTTGCTAAAATCGGATCCTTTCTAGAGAAGGAGTTTCTCTCGAAAGAAGTGAGTGGGAGGAAAGTAGAACTTGATGAGATAACTGTATCTACTCCCTTATTGGAAAGTAGTTCATCACAAGAACCGGTTCCTGTGACAACTACACCAATTAGTGAGGAAGCTAATGATATTGATCATGAAACTTCAGATCAAGTTTCTACTGAACCTCGTAGGTCTACCAGAGTAAGATCCGCACCAGAGTGGTACGGAAATCCTATTCTGGAAGTCATGTTACTAGACCATGATGAACCTACGAACTATGAGGAAGCGATGATGAGCCCAGATTCCGCAAAATGGCTAGAGGCCATGAAATCTGAGATAGGATCCATGTATGAAAACAAAGTATGGACTTTGGTTGACTTGCCCGATGATCGGCAAGCCATTGAGAATAAATGGATCTTTAAGAAGAAGACTGACGCTGATGGTAATGTTACTGTCTACAAAGCTCGACTTGTTGCAAAAGGTTTTCGACAAGTTCAAGGGGTTGACTACGATGAGACTTTCTCACCCGTAGCGATGCTTAAGTCTGTCCGAATCATGTTGGCTATTGCTGCATTTCATGATTATGAAATTTGGCAAATGGATGTCAAGACTGCATTCTTGAATGGATTTCTAGAAGAAGAGTTGTATATGATGCAACCTGAAGGTTTTGTTGATCCAAAAGGTGCTGACAAAGTGTGCAAGCTCCAACGTTCCATTTATGGACTGGTGCAAGCATCTCGGAGTTGGAATAAACGTTTTGATAGTGTGATCAAAGCATATGGTTTTATACAGACTTTTGGAGAAGCCTGTATTTACAAGAAAGTGAGTGGGAGCTCTGTAGCATTTCTAGTTTTATATGTTGATGACATATTATTAATTGGAAATGATATAGAATTTCTGGATAGCATAAAGGGATACTTGAATAAAAGTTTTTCTATGAAAGACCTCGGTGAAGCTGCTTACATATTGGGCATCAAGATCTATAGAGATAGATCAAGACGCTTAATAGGACTTTCACAAAGTACATACCTTGACAAAATTTTGAAAAAGTTCAAAATGGATCAGGCAAAGAAAGGATTCTTGCCTGTGCTACAAGGTGTGAAGTTGAGTCAAACTCAATGCCCGACCACAGCAGAAGATAGAGAGAAAATGAAAGATGTTCCCTATGCTTCAGCCATAGGCTCTATCATGTATGCAATGCTGTGTACCAGACCTGACGTATGCTTAGCAATAAGCTTGGCAGGTAGGTACCAAAGTAATCCAGGAGTGGATCACTGGACAGCGGTCAAGAACATCCTGAAATACCTGAAAAGGACTAAGGATATGTTTCTCGTATATGGAGGTGACAAAGAGCTAGTCGTAAATGGTTACGTCGATGCAAGCTTTGACACTGATCCGGACGATTCTAAATCGCAGACCGGATACGTGTTTTTATTAAACGGTGGAGCTGTAAGTTGGTGCAGTTCTAAACAAAGCGTCGTGGCGGGATCTACATGTGAAGCGGAGTACATAGCTGCTTCTGAAGCAGCAAATGAAGGAGTCTGGATGAAGGAGTTCATTTCCGATCTAGGTGTCATACCTAGTGCATCGGGACCAATGAAGATCTTCTGTGACAATACTGGTGCAATTGCCTTGGCAAAGGAATCCAGATTTCACAAGAGGACCAAGCACATCAAGAGACGCTTCAATTCCATTCGGGACCAAGTCCAAGTGGGAGACATAGAGATTTGCAAGATACATACGGATCTGAATGTTGCAGACCCGTTGACTAAGCCTCTCTCACGAGCAAAACATGATCAGCACCAAGACTCCATGGGTGTTAGAATCATTACTATGTAATCTAGATTATTGACTCTAGTGCAAGTGGGAGACTGAAGGAAATATGCCCTAGAGGCAATAATAAAGTTATTATTTATTTCCTCATATCATGATAAATGTTTATTATTCATGCTAGAATTGTATTAACCGGAAACATGATACATGTGTGAATACATAGACAAACATATAGTCACTAGTATGCCTCTACTTGACTAGCTCATTAATCAAAGATGGTTATGTTTCCTAACCATTGACATGTGTTGTCATTTGATTAATGGGATCACATCATTAGGAGAATGAGGTGATTGACATGACCCATCCCGTTAGCTTAGCACTTGATCGTTTAGTATTCTGCTATTGCTTCCTTCATGACTTATACATGTTCCTGTAACTATGAGAATTGTGTAACTCCCGTTTACCGGAGGAACACTTTGGGTACTACCAAACGTCACAACGTAACTGGGTGATTATAAAGGAGTACTACAGGTGTCTCCGAAGGTACATGTTGAGTTAGCATAATTCGAGATTAGGTTTTGTCACTCCGATTGTCGGAGAGGTATCTCTGGGCCCTCTCGGCAATGCTCATCACCTAAGCCTTGCAAGCATGTAACTAATGAGTTAGTTATAAGATGAAGTATTACAGAACGAGTAAAGAGACTTGTCGATAACGAGATTGAACTAGGTATTGGATACCGACGATCGAATCTCGGACAAGTAACATACCGATGACAAAGGGAACAACGTATGTTGTTATGCGGTTTGACCGATAAAGATCTTCGTAGAATATGTAGGAACCAATATGGGCATCCAGGTCCCGCTATTGGTTATTGACCAGAGATGTGTCTCAGTCATGTCTACATCGTTCTCGAACCGTAGGGTCCGCACGCTTAAGGTTTCGATGACAGTTATATTATGAGTTTATGTATTTTGATGTACCGAAGGTTGTTCGGAGTCCCGGATATGATTACGGACATGACGAGGAGTCTCGAAATGGTCGAGACATAAAGATTGATATATTGGACGGATATATTTGGACACCGGAAAGGTTCCGGAGAAGTTTGGAGCCCCGGGAGGTTACCGGAACCCCCCGGGAGGTATATGGGCCTTATTGGGCCCATGTAGGAGGAAGAGAGAAGGAGCAAGGGAGGGGGGCGCGCCCCCCAAGCCCAATCCGAATTGGGGAGGGGGGCCGGCCCCCCCTTTCCTTTCTCCTTCCCCCTCTTCCTATTACTACTACTAGTACTACTTCCTAATACTAGTACTCTTTCCTTCCCCCTCCAAATAAGATAAGGAAAAGAGAGGGAAACCTACTTGGAGTAGGTTTCCCCCTCCTCATGGCGCGCCCCCCCTAGGGCCGGCCACCTCCTCCCTCCCTCCTTTATATACGGGGGTAGGGGGGCACCCTAGAACACACAAGTTGATCATTGATCGTTCCTTAGCCGTGTGCGGTGCCCCCCTCCACGATATTACACC
The DNA here is from genome assembly GCF_018294505.1 of Triticum aestivum. Classification (NCBI taxonomy): domain Eukaryota; kingdom Viridiplantae; phylum Streptophyta; class Magnoliopsida; order Poales; family Poaceae; genus Triticum; species Triticum aestivum. The sequence goes on from NC_057801.1 coordinate 66,727,084, forward strand.
TCGGTCATATTGTAGCGGTGCTTAGGCGAAGCCCTGCAACAGGAGAACATCAAGATCGTCACCACGCCGTCGTGCTGACGGAACTCCCCCTCGGCGCCTCTGCTGGATCGGAGATCGAGGGTGCGTCATCGAGCTGTACGCGTGTCAAGAACTCGGAGGTGCCGGAGTAACGGTACTTGGATCGGTTGAACCGGAGGACGTACGACTACTTCCTCTACGTTGCGTCAACGCTTCCGCTTCGGTCTACGAGGGTACGTAGACAACACTCTCCCCTCGTTGCTATATCATCACCATGATCTTGCGTGTGCGTAGGAATTTTTTGAAATTACTACGTTCCCCAACAGTGGCATCCGAGCCTAGGTTTTATGCGTTGATGTTATATGCACGAGTAGAACACAAGTGAGTTGTGGACGATATAAGTCATACTGCCTACCAGCATGTCATACTTTGGTTCAGCGGTATTGTGAGATGAAGCGGCCCGGACCGACATTACGCGTACGCTTACGCGAGACTGGTTTCACCGTTACGAGCACTCGTGCTTAAAGGTGGCTGGCGGGTGTCTGTCTCTCTCACTTTAGTTGAACCGAGTGTGGCTACGCCCGGTCCTTGTGAAGGTTAAAACGGAGTCTATTTGACAAACTATCGTTGTGGTTTTGATGCGTAGGTGAGATTGGTTCTTGCTTAAGCCCGTAGCAGCCACGTAAAATTTGCAACAACAAAGTAGAGGACGTCTAACTTGTTTTTGCAGGGCATGTTGTGATGTGATATGGCCAAGACATGATGCTATATTTTATTGTATGAGATGATCATGTTTTGTAACCGAAGTTATCGGCAACTGGCAGGAGCCATATGGTTGTCGCTTTATTGTATGAAATGCAAACGCCCTGTAATTGCTTTACTTTATCACTAAGCGGTAGCGATAGTCGTAGAAGCAATAGATGGCGTAACGACAACGATGCTACGATGGAGATCAAGGTGTCGCGCCGGTGACGATGGTGATCACGACGGTGCTTCGAAGATGGAGATCACAAGCACAAGATGATGATGGCCATATCATATCACTTATATTGATTGCATGTGATGTTTATCCTTTATGCATCTTATCTTGCTTTGATTGACGGTAGCATTTTAAGATGATCTCTCACTAATTATCAAGAAGTGTTCTCCCTGAGTATGCACCGTTGCGAAAGTTCTTCGTGCTGAGACACCACGTGATGATCGGGTGTGATAGGCTCTACGTTCAAATACAACGGGTGCAAAACAGTTGCACACGCGGAATACTCAGGTTATACTTGACGAGCCTAGCATATACAGATATGGCCTCGGAACACGGGGACCGAAAGGTCGAGCGTGAATCATATAGTAGATATGATCAACATAGAGATGTTCACCATTGAAACTACTCCATCTCACGTGATGATCGGACATGGTTTAGTTGATTTGGATCACGTAATCACTTAGATGACTAGAGAGATGTCTGTCTAAGTGGGAGTTCTTTAGTAATATGATTAATTGAACTTAAATTTATCATGAACTTAGTACCTGATAGTATTTTGCTTGTCTATGTTTGTTTGTAGATAGATGGCTCGTGCTATTGTTCCGTTGAATTTTAATGCGTTCCTTGAGAAAGCAAAGTTGAAAGATGATGGTAGCAATTACACGGACTGGGTCCGTAACCTGAGGATTATCCTCATTGCTGCACAGAAGAGTTACGTCCTGGAAGCACCGCTGGGTGCCAGGCCTGCTGCTGATGCAACTGACGACGTTAAGAACGTCTGGCAGAGCAAAGCTGATGACTACTCTATAGTTCAGTGTGCCATGCTTTACGGCTTAGAACCGGGTCTTCAACGACGTTTTGAACGTCATGGGGCATATGAGATGTTCCAGGAGTTGAAGTTAATATTTCAAGCAAATGCCCGGATTGAGAGATATGAAGTCTCCAATAAGTTCTACAGCTGCAAGATGGAGGAGAACAGTTCTGTCAGTGAGCATATACTCAAAATGTCTGGGTATAATAATCACTTGATTCAACTGGGAGTTAATCTTCCGGATGATAGCGTCATTGACAGAATTCTCCAATCACTGCCACCAAGCTACAAGAGCTTTGTGATGAACTATAATATGCAAGGGATGAACAAGACTATTCCCGAGCTCTTCGCGATGCTGAAAGCCGCGGAGGTAGAAATCAAAAAGGAGCATCAAGTGTTGATGGTCAACAAGACCACTGGTTTCAAGAAAAGGGGCAAAGGGAAGAAGAAGGGGAACTTCAAAAGGAACGGCAAACAAGTTGCTGCTCAAGTGAAGAAACCCAAGTCTGGACCTAAGCCTGAAACTGAGTGCTTCTACTGCAAGCAGACTGGACACTGGAAGCGGAACTGCCCCAAGTATTTGGCGGATAAGAAGGATGGCAAAGTGAACAAAGGTATATGTGATATACATGTTATTGATGTGTACCTTACTAATGCTCGCAGTAGCACCTGGGTATTTGATACTGGTTCTGTTGCTAACATTTGCAACTCGAAACAGGGACTACGGATTAAGCGAAGATTAGCTAAGGACGAGGTGACGATGCGCGTGGGAAATGGTTCCAAAGTCGATGTGATCGCGGTCGGCACGCTACCTCTACATCTACCATCGGGATTAGTTTTAGACCTGAATAATTGTTATTTGGTGCCTGCGTTGAGCATGAACATTATATCTGGATCTTGTTTGATGCGAGACGGTTATTCATTTAAATCAGAGAATAATGGTTGTTCTATTTATATGAGTAATATCTTTTATGGTCATGCACCCTTGAAGAGTGGTCTATTTTTATTAAATCTCGATAGTAGTGATACACATATTCATAATGTTGAAGCCAAAAGATGCAGAGTTGATAATGATAGTGCAACATATTTGTGGCACTGCCGTTTAGGTCATATCGGTGTAAAACGCATGAAGAAACTCCATACTGATGGACTTCTGGAATCACTTGATTATGAATCACTTGGTACTTGCGAACCGTGCCTCATGGGCAAGATGACCAAAACACCGTTCTCCGGATCTATGGAGAGAGCAACAGATTTGTTGGAAATCATACATACAGATGTATGTGGTCCGATGAATGTTGAGGCTCGTGGCGGATATCGTTATTTCCTCACCTTCACAGATGATTTGAGCAGATATGGGTATATCTACTTGATGAAGCACAAGTCTGAAACATTTGAAAAGTTCAAAGAATTTCAGAGTGAAGTAGAAAATCATCGTAACAAGAAAATAAAGTTTCTACGATCTGATCGTGGAGGAGAATATTTGAGTTACGAGTTTGGTTTACATTTGAAACAATGTGGAATAGTTTCGCAACTCACGCCACCTGGAACACCACAGCGAAATGGTGTGTCCGAACGTCGTAATCGTACTTTACTTGATATGGTGCGATCTATGATGTCTCTTACCGATTTACCGCTATCGTTTTGGGGTTATGCTTTAGAGACGGCCGCATTCACGTTAAATAGGGCACCATCAAAATCCGTTGAGACGACGCCTTATGAACTGTGGTTTGGCAAGAAACCAAAGTTGTCGTTTCTCAAAGTTTGGGGCTGCGATGCTTATGTGAAGAAACTTCAACCAGATAAGCTCGAACCCAAATCGGAGAAATGTGTCTTCATAGGATACCCAAAGGAGACAATTGGGTACACCTTCTATCACAGATCTGAAGGCAAGATTTTCGTTGCTAAAATCGGATCCTTTCTAGAGAAGGAGTTTCTCTCGAAAGAAGTGAGTGGGAGGAAAGTAGAACTTGATGAGATAACTGTATCTACTCCCTTATTGGAAAGTAGTTCATCACAAGAACCGGTTCCTGTGACAACTACACCAATTAGTGAGGAAGCTAATGATATTGATCATGAAACTTCAGATCAAGTTTCTACTGAACCTCGTAGGTCTACCAGAGTAAGATCCGCACCAGAGTGGTACGGAAATCCTATTCTGGAAGTCATGTTACTAGACCATGATGAACCTACGAACTATGAGGAAGCGATGATGAGCCCAGATTCCGCAAAATGGCTAGAGGCCATGAAATCTGAGATAGGATCCATGTATGAAAACAAAGTATGGACTTTGGTTGACTTGCCCGATGATCGGCAAGCCATTGAGAATAAATGGATCTTTAAGAAGAAGACTGACGCTGATGGTAATGTTACTGTCTACAAAGCTCGACTTGTTGCAAAAGGTTTTCGACAAGTTCAAGGGGTTGACTACGATGAGACTTTCTCACCCGTAGCGATGCTTAAGTCTGTCCGAATCATGTTGGCTATTGCTGCATTTCATGATTATGAAATTTGGCAAATGGATGTCAAGACTGCATTCTTGAATGGATTTCTAGAAGAAGAGTTGTATATGATGCAACCTGAAGGTTTTGTTGATCCAAAAGGTGCTGACAAAGTGTGCAAGCTCCAACGTTCCATTTATGGACTGGTGCAAGCATCTCGGAGTTGGAATAAACGTTTTGATAGTGTGATCAAAGCATATGGTTTTATACAGACTTTTGGAGAAGCCTGTATTTACAAGAAAGTGAGTGGGAGCTCTGTAGCATTTCTAGTTTTATATGTTGATGACATATTATTAATTGGAAATGATATAGAATTTCTGGATAGCATAAAGGGATACTTGAATAAAAGTTTTTCTATGAAAGACCTCGGTGAAGCTGCTTACATATTGGGCATCAAGATCTATAGAGATAGATCAAGACGCTTAATAGGACTTTCACAAAGTACATACCTTGACAAAATTTTGAAAAAGTTCAAAATGGATCAGGCAAAGAAAGGATTCTTGCCTGTGCTACAAGGTGTGAAGTTGAGTCAAACTCAATGCCCGACCACAGCAGAAGATAGAGAGAAAATGAAAGATGTTCCCTATGCTTCAGCCATAGGCTCTATCATGTATGCAATGCTGTGTACCAGACCTGACGTATGCTTAGCAATAAGCTTGGCAGGTAGGTACCAAAGTAATCCAGGAGTGGATCACTGGACAGCGGTCAAGAACATCCTGAAATACCTGAAAAGGACTAAGGATATGTTTCTCGTATATGGAGGTGACAAAGAGCTAGTCGTAAATGGTTACGTCGATGCAAGCTTTGACACTGATCCGGACGATTCTAAATCGCAGACCGGATACGTGTTTTTATTAAACGGTGGAGCTGTAAGTTGGTGCAGTTCTAAACAAAGCGTCGTGGCGGGATCTACATGTGAAGCGGAGTACATAGCTGCTTCTGAAGCAGCAAATGAAGGAGTCTGGATGAAGGAGTTCATTTCCGATCTAGGTGTCATACCTAGTGCATCGGGACCAATGAAGATCTTCTGTGACAATACTGGTGCAATTGCCTTGGCAAAGGAATCCAGATTTCACAAGAGGACCAAGCACATCAAGAGACGCTTCAATTCCATTCGGGACCAAGTCCAAGTGGGAGACATAGAGATTTGCAAGATACATACGGATCTGAATGTTGCAGACCCGTTGACTAAGCCTCTCTCACGAGCAAAACATGATCAGCACCAAGACTCCATGGGTGTTAGAATCATTACTATGTAATCTAGATTATTGACTCTAGTGCAAGTGGGAGACTGAAGGAAATATGCCCTAGAGGCAATAATAAAGTTATTATTTATTTCCTCATATCATGATAAATGTTTATTATTCATGCTAGAATTGTATTAACCGGAAACATGATACATGTGTGAATACATAGACAAACATATAGTCACTAGTATGCCTCTACTTGACTAGCTCATTAATCAAAGATGGTTATGTTTCCTAACCATTGACATGTGTTGTCATTTGATTAATGGGATCACATCATTAGGAGAATGAGGTGATTGACATGACCCATCCCGTTAGCTTAGCACTTGATCGTTTAGTATTCTGCTATTGCTTCCTTCATGACTTATACATGTTCCTGTAACTATGAGAATTGTGTAACTCCCGTTTACCGGAGGAACACTTTGGGTACTACCAAACGTCACAACGTAACTGGGTGATTATAAAGGAGTACTACAGGTGTCTCCGAAGGTACATGTTGAGTTAGCATAATTCGAGATTAGGTTTTGTCACTCCGATTGTCGGAGAGGTATCTCTGGGCCCTCTCGGCAATGCTCATCACCTAAGCCTTGCAAGCATGTAACTAATGAGTTAGTTATAAGATGAAGTATTACAGAACGAGTAAAGAGACTTGTCGATAACGAGATTGAACTAGGTATTGGATACCGACGATCGAATCTCGGACAAGTAACATACCGATGACAAAGGGAACAACGTATGTTGTTATGCGGTTTGACCGATAAAGATCTTTGTAGAATATGTAGGAACCAATATGGGCATCCAGGTCCCACTATTGGTTATTGACCAGAGATGTGTCTCAGTCATGTCTACATCGTTCTCGAACCGTAGGGTCCGCACGCTTAAGGTTTCGATGACAGTTATATTATGAGTTTATGTATTTTGATGTACCGAAGGTTGTTCGGAGTCCCGGATATGATTACGGACATGACGAGGAGTCTCGAAATGGTCGATACATAAAGATTGATATATTGGACGGACATATTTGGACACCGGAAAGGTTCCGGAGAAGTTTGGAGCCCCGGGAGGTTACCGGAACCCCCCGGGAGGTATATGGGCCTTATTGGGCCCATGTAGGAGGAAGAGAGAAGGAGCAAGAGAGGGGGGCGCGCCCCCCCAAGCCCAATCCTAATTGGGGAGGGGGGCCGGCCCCCCCTTTCCTTTCTCCTTCCCCCTCTTCCTATTACTACTACTAGTGCTACTTCCTAATACTAGTACTCTTTCCTTCCCCCTCCAAATAAGATAAGGAAAAGAGAGGGAAACCTACTTGGAGTAGGTTTCCCCCTCCTCATGGCGTGCCCCCCCTAGGGCCGGCCACCTCCTCCCTCCCTCCTTTATATACGGGGGTAGGGGGGCACCCTAGAACACACAAGTTGATCATTGATCGTTCCTTAGCCGTGTGCGGTGCCCCCCTCCACGATATTACACCTCGGTCATATTGTAGCGGTGCTTAGGTGAAGCCCTGCAACATGAGAACATCAAGATCGTCACCACGCCGTCGTGCTGACAGAACTCCCCCTCGGCGCCTCTGCTGGATCGGAGATCGAGGGTGCGTCATCGAGCTGTACGCGTGTCAAGAACTCGGAGGTGCCGGAGTAACGGTACTTGGATCGGTTGAACCGGAGGACGTACGACTACTTCCTCTATGTTGCGTCAACGCTTCGGCTTCGGTCTACGAGGGTACGTAGACAACACTCTCCCCTCGTTGCTATATCATCACCATGATCTTGCGTGTGCGTAGGAGTTTTTTTGAAATTACTACGTTCCCCAACACCTTAGGCCTTGTTTCCTAGCATTGCAATACGGATGACGCTCACTTTTATTACTTGTTACCTTGCTGTTTTTAGAATTTCAGATTACAAATACTCATATCTACCATCCATATTGCACTTGTATCACCATCTCTTCGCCGAACTAGTGCACCTATACAATTTACCATTGTATTGGGTGTGTTGGGGACACAAGAGACTTTTTGCTATTTGGTTGCAGGGTTGTTTGAGAGAGACCATCTTCATCCTACGCCTCCCACAGATTGATAAACCTTAGGTCATCCACTTGAAGGAAATTTGCTACTGTCCTACAAACCTCTGCACTTGGAGGCCCAACAACGTCTACAAGAAGAAGGTTGTGTAGTAGACATCAAGCTCTTTTCTGGCATCGTTTCCAGGGAGGTGAGTGCTTGAAGGTATATCTTTAGATCTTGCAATTGAATCTTTTAGTTTCTTGTTTTATCACTAATTTAGTCTATAAAAGAAAACTACTAAAAGGGGAGGAGGGGCAGCGTTTAGGCCGTCGACAGTGAGGGAGGAGACCCACTGTCGGTCGCATCGTTATCTCTGGCCGAGCGCCGGCGCGGGAGGTCCTCCGATCCCTTCATTGTTGTCCTAGTGTGGGCGGATCCAGCCTCCCGCCGCCCACCTATCCACATCCCGACGACCTTCAGGTATATCTTCCTTCGAAACCGCCTTAGCTCTACTTCCCCAGCTCGCTACGTCATTGCATGTGCATCATTTTATACCTCTCAGCCCCTCTCGATCGGATGGTCCAACGTCACCTAATTTGTTTTCTATTGTTAGAGGTAAAGGTACTTCATGGACTCGAATCTTGTACTTGGTTCAAACAAGAAATAAAGTGGGGGTGGGGGAATTTAGTATGTACATCAGACTTGGTACAAACAAGAAGGAAAGGGGGTGAAAGTAGTACACACTGGTAATCCAACCGGTCTCTTGGTAGAAAAGGGAAATATAGGGGTAACGCTGTACACAGTGGTATGACCAGGACTAGATTTGCTATCCACACATAGGAGTAGGTGGCTAGAGTGAAAAAAATGGGACCAACCGAGATATGTTTCTTGGATGTTTGTTTCTCGGGGCAACAAACTATGAATCACCACTTTATGCCCCTGTTTAGGTACATGGTGCTGTACTGCTGGTGCACACACTGTCCCATGCCCTTATACCAAATATTTAGCTGTTCTTAATCTAATGCCCCTAGTAAAATGAAGCCATGCCACTGTTATAAGCCATGACAAGTTTAGCCAAATGTTTTTTCCTGTAATTGTTTGAGACTCTGACTGTTTCCTATGTAGCTTTTTGTGCAAACAGGGATATCCATTTCACCTGGTTGCTATTGTGACCTTTTGGTGCACTGCACAAAACACTTCTTAAAAGAAGTGACTTTTGTGATGTTTAACTGGAATGTCAGAATGGAATAGTTGGTTCATTTTGGTGGAACTGCACAAAGGGGGATCTATGTTCCAATCCTCATCATCCATATTGGCACCATAACCTTCCTTTAGGTAAGAATGATTTTTGATGCATCTGTTCATCTCTATTTTGTGACTGCCATGACGAAATAATGCTATTTTTTTACTAGTACACTTGTAATCCCTTACTGACAATACCAATTCTGAAATAGAAGGCCAATCATGTACTTGGTTTCAACAACTGGTGAGGAGAAAGAGAAACAAAGCATGAAGAGGAAGAAGAAGAAGAATAAACAGTGCCAAGGTGATCTTGCTGAAGCCAAAGGCCTCAGTCGACGCCATTCAAGGGCTCCGGCAACATCTACCTTACATGTGATAAGGTCCTCCAGGGAGCCCTTCCACTTCTGCTGTCTCACTTAATGAATTAGGAGTACTTAAGTACCACTAATTTATTGCTGCCTAATTTTCCTGTCGGAGTTAAACAAATCTTTAGTAGCACCCTATGTTGAATCATGTACGTGTGTATGTTTGTCTATGGAGGTGAACCATGTGGTGGAGCAGGGAGGGAATATTATTAGTGTCATGACATAATAGTGCTATTGTTTTGCATGTCAATTTATTGCCATTGGTTCAATGAGGCAATGTTTTGCGTATTGTCCATCATGAATTTGATGCTACTGTTAGAGTAATATGCTAATGTCTTTCTATCATTTCTCACTAAGCTAATGAAGGTTTCACCTTGTTCCTACTTGTGCAAACATGGATCATGTTGTGCCAATCATACATTTTAGTGGAATTAATACAATGAATTGTATCCCAACCAGTGCTTTAACTCTGCTGGAAGTTCTTGATAATCTTTTGATATAATCTCAGCACTGGTAAACAAAAGTGATTTCAACCATACATTTGAAGTGCACAAAAATATATACTATTGAGTGATTCTAGTGAGTGCTTTATCATCTCTTATGGGACTACATGAATAAGCTTTTTTCCTTAGGTTGTACGGACCTAAGGCCTTCATCCATATTAGTTTGTTGTCATCTCTATTTGTATCATGCTACTGTCATGAGAAACTCCTTTATCTTTGCACGTTAAAGTTTTGCAACCTATGATACCTGGCAATGCTTTGAGTGTTGAGCTAATTGGCACTGATTAAATAAATGAATACCTCTCTTTAAGCAAGACTACTATGTTGCTAACTTTACCCATTAAGATAATGAGGGTGCTTCTATTTGTTAGTGTATGTTTCATCAACTAGTCCCACTATTACAGTAATCTCGCTCTCTCAATATATGTGCCAACAGAGATGCTTGATTTTTGGTGGAACTGCACAAAAACTTTGGGTACTTCATTGCCTCAACAACTTCCATCCTTTCCTGTTAGTCGCTAATCTGGGATTCCTTCCTTCCTTTGCTATCAGTTGTTTTGCTTATCTTTGGCTTCCAGTCAAAGGAAATAGTAATTGATATGCTACCTCACACAGGTTGGTACTGGTCTTTATCATGATTATTGTGCTTGTCATATGTATTGGTAATTTGGTATTGTGCTACTGTTTGCCAATTTTATAAAGGAGTAACTTGGAGCCTGAACTCGCATGCAAATCATTACATTGGGTGATTTCAGTAGAACTGCACAAAAAGATCAGACGGACAGATACTTATGTTGCTACTATGTACTCCAAAGTTCACTCAAACAAGCATCGATGTTGACAAGAAGAAGTGCTTATATTCATTCAAGTATCAACCGGCGTCAACCAGTTGTGAAACTCCAAGTATTAGGAGAGTGAACGCCAAAAATATTGCTTGGTGCATAGCCCAGAAAAACACAGTCCAGTCTCTGGTCCCAACTTGTGCCTTTTGGTTATTGGCAGATTTGGTAGTGAACTGTATGGCATGGAGTCTAAAGATTCCAGACAAGTTGGTTGACACGTATATTCATCTGGCACTTAATCAGTCTGCACGCCAGGGATGCTCCATTTCAGTTGAACTGCACAAAAAAATTTGGGTTGTTCAGTTTCTCAGCCGCCTCCTTTCTTGTCTGCAATGTAGAATTTTGGCGAGCTACAGGACCAAGATGAGCCAGTAAACTAGTTGGATGAAATTAGTGGCCAAGTTGCTCAAACCTCCCTCATCACGAGGCGACTATTAGAGGATAAACCTACAAGCAAAGTTCAGAATGTCTGTGCTGCCTCTTATTTACTCGAAAGTTTACTCGTACAAGCATTAATTTTAGCAAGAAGTACCTCTGACTGAACACCATTTACCAGTTTGTACCCTAGGTAATTAAAGTTCATCCATGGATGACATTGGCTGTGATCCCAATCATTTGGATGCATAAATATACTGAACATGTGTATATCTGAATCTTTTTGTGAATTACATATGAATATTGTCGTGTGATCTATCAGCCATTTGGATGCATGGACATGCTGAACTTGTGTATATATGAATCTTTTGAGTTGCTGATTGTGAATGTTGGCTATGAATATGAACGTGTCCTATGAACCTGAGTTTGATACGAATGTTTACCTTTTCTGTTGTACTTGTGTGTGAACTTGTTAGTATGCCTACTGTGGGATATGTGATGTGTGGGTGTCAACGACACACCTTCTTCCTGAGAAGAATTGCACCTTCTTTGTTAGGGTAGCAACGACGCATCATCTCTTTTTAATCTTTTTGTTCTGTCTTCCCCCTCCCCCGCTCAACCCCTACCGTAATATTTTCGGCCTCAAAACAAACATAGTATTGCGTTGTTTTTGGGGCTTGATGAAAAATCGAGTGCTGGTTTCTGTAGGTTGGCCCACCCAGCAAATGGGCTTCTGGTCCACCACAGACTGGGAGGCTAAAAATACAAGTTGTATGGTACAGAGGCAAGTAAAAAAACGCCATCGAGAGCCATCCACTGAAGAAAAAAATCACTCCTGATGTGCTTCTTCAGTCGTGCCACTGGCCTCCTCTTCAATCCAGTTTGCTCAGGGATCTAGCTGGTATCATTTTTTTCCAGAGGGCGAACAAGTATTAGCTAGGCCTAGGTTTTGTTTTTAACATGCGTACCCCACGACATACAGAGACAGTGGTTTCAACTTATTTTTGAGGTCCATACCGACCTATGGGCTTTTTCTTAAAGATCGGCAGCCCAATGTATTTTTTTAATAAAACACAAATCTCTTTCTATTTATCTATATATAAGAATAATAATGCTGTGTCCAATTTATGTTTTACCTTCTAACCACATTATATATATTTATATTATTACTATCGTCGTATATTTTATAGAGACTCATATATACATTATAAAAACATCCCATGTGTAATTAACTTATAAAAGTAAATGTTTAACAGAAGTTGGCAAGGAAAATCCTAGTTGTTTTTGACTCACACGCAAGGAAAATCCTGGTGATTGCGTACAAAAGCTTGCGAAGATTTTAAGGACCAATGTAATAATAACACGCTCATTTTTATTTTGAGCATCAACTCGCTAATTTGTTGATTATATATATATATATAAAATGTGCCTCTCTGGTTTATTTTTTGATATTAATTGCTCCCTCTAACATAACACTATATATAGAACGAGCCCAACTAATTCGTGTATTTCAAGAAAGTGCAAATGGGCTGGGATTTCTTGGAAAAATATAAATGGGCCACATTGACGTGGAATTATTTGTTCACCCAGCCCAGCAAATGGACTATACATTCTAGAAAACATGGGTTAAATATATGCCACATTTTTATAGGCTGACATGTGGGCCAATAGGTCGAAGCCTATGCAGGGCGTTGTAAACTTGGTCAACAAATGATTATGACATCCACAGCCATTGGATTAATATCCAACGTCCGGCATGCACCTTCAATCTCTCGTCTTCTTCGTCCAGCGTCGCTGGTACTATCTGGTCCAGCCTCCGGCGGCTGGCGGCTCTGCTTAGCACGCATCACTGCGAAGCGCTACCCCACCACCGGCCAGGCTATCCCTCCACCCCTCCACATCTCCTATTATTCTCCACCGACTGCAGCCTTATGCCGCACCAGGACCAGTTATAACCCTTCTCCTCCTCTCAATCTGTGACTCGACTGCCGCGTCATCCCATCTCTGGGTCTTTCCCGCCTGGAGCCTCGCCATCGTCCATCGCCTCGCTGCGCTCGGTGCGGCGTGGTCAACAAACAAGAGTCATCGGAAGAGGACTGTACATGGAGATCCTGATGGCTGGGACCCACGAGATCCATGGTCACACGCAAGGAAAGTTCCTCCTTATTAAGCTGAAAAAATGTATCCTCCCCATGATAGCTGGGACCCACCGGCTGTATCTTCGCACAGAAGGAAGTGCCTCCTTGTTATGTGAAAAAAATATTCCTCCCGTTGACAGATGGGACCCGTTAGACTTGGTGGCTGACTTGTGGGCCTACTAACAGGACGTGTACACAGGGCTTTGTCAACTTAATCAACAAATGATTCTAGCAGCTAGACCGTTGGATGTTAACCCAACAACCATGCTCCTTCTTCAACCTCTATTCTTGCTCCTGTCTCCCGTGGGCGGCAGTGCTGCCGCGCACCTGAACCAGTCAAGTTTCCCACACCTCTCCATCTGCGACTCCACTGCCGCGTCTTCCCCATCTCTAGGTTGTTCCAGTTTGGGGCCTCGCCGTCGTCCACCGGCCTTGGTGCGCTCGCCACAGTGTGGTCAACATGGTCAACAACCGAGAGTCATCGGAATATGACTTTACGTGAGAGGCTGACAGTGGGGACGCACCACGCCCATGGACGCATGCATGCAACTACATCCTTTTTACGCTGAAAAATAATCTTTTCTCCCCCTGACTGCTGGGACCCACTAGCTACATCTTCGCACACATGGAAGTGTGTCCATATTACATAAAAACAATTCGCCCCTTGACTGCTAGGACCCCACCAGCTACATCTTCGCATGCAAGGAAGTGCCTGGCAGTCGGGACCCACCTGGTCGAAGTGTACGTAGCGTTGTCATTCTAGTCGCGCACGTGCACATACATACTAGTCGATGTACAGGCACACACGTGTCGTAGTAGAGGCGCACATGTAGCATGTACGTACGTATAGCAGCCAGGGTGCAAGAAAGTAAATACAACCACATACACACATACGTACGGCCAGGGCTTGTGTACATGGCTGGGTCGGAACAGAGAAACTGCGTCGTCGTCGTGTTCATGGGGAGGCAACAGAATGTGTTGTGTTCATCGGGAGGCAACAGAACGCGTGGGAGCCAATCGGCTTGGATGGAACAGCCGATGGAAACTAGGCCTGGCGTACCGTAGAACAGAGGAAACATCCTTGTGTTTGACCGGCCATGGTCGAAAAGGGATCCTGTTCATCAGGAGGGGTCTGGTGTACCGCAAAATGGAGGAAACAGACTTCTGTTGGTCCTCCTACGGTTAAAACGGGGTCCTGTTGATTGGGAGGGGTGTGGCGTACCTCAAAACAAAGGAAATGGACTTGTGTTGGAGCGCTACGGTCGAAAAAGGGGTCCTGTTCATTAGGAGGGGTGTGGCGTACTGCAAAACGGAACTCCACGGGATACTGTTCATCTCCATCATCGACCTCCTCCAGCCTCCACGGGCTAGTGTTCATTCATCGTCGACCTCCTCCAGCCTCCACCTGCGACTGTTCATCCACGGGCTCCTGTTCATCCAGCCTCCGCCGCGCGCTCCTCCACCGGCTAATGTTCAACTAGCCCTCTCCACGGGGTCCTCTTCAACCACCCATGCATGGGGTACTGTTCATCCAACCCTCCACTGGCTACTATTCAACCAGCCCTCCACGGGGTCGTCCTGTTCATCCAGCCCTCCATGGGGTCCTATTCATCCACCCCCAACCGGCTCGATCGGGGTCCTGTTCATCCAGAGGCAACACCACGGGTGAGGGAGTCCTGGATTAAGGGGTCCTGGAACAGCCGGCTTATATACTTTAGCTAGACTGTTGGATGATACGTCTCCAATGTATCTACTTTTCCAAACACTTTTGCCCTTGTTTTGGACTCTAACTTGCATGATTTGAATGAAACTAACCCGGACCGACGCTGTTTTCAGTAGAACTGCCATGATGTTGTTTTATGTGTAGAAAAGAAAAGTTCTCGGAATTACTTGCAAATCCATGGAGGCACTTTTTGGAATTAATAAGAATTTCTAGGAGAAAGAAATACACCAGGGGGCCCAGGGCCTGTCCACGAGACAGGGGGGCGCCCCCCCTGTAGGGCGCGCCCCCTATCTCGTGGGCCCCATGGACCTCCACCGACCTTAACTCCAACTCCATATATTCCGTCTCGCGGAGAAAAAAATCAGAGAGAAAGTTTCATCGCGTTTTACAATACGGAGCCGCCGCCAAGCCCTAATCTCTCTCGGGAGGGCTGATCTGGAGTCCGTTCGGGGCTCCAGAGAGGGGGATTCATCACCATCGCCATCATCAACCATCCTCCATCACCAATTTCATGATGCTCACCACCGTGCATGAGTAATTCCATCGTAGGCTTGCTAGACGGTGATGGGTTCGATGAGATTTATCATGTAATCAAGTTAGTTTTGTTAGGGTTTGATCCCTAGTATCCACTATGTCCTGAGATTGATGTTGCTATGACTTTGCTATGCTTAATGCTTGTCACTAGGGCCCGAGTGCCATGATTTCAGATCTGAACCTATTATGTTTTCATCAATATATGTGTGTTCTTGATCCTATCTTGCAAGTCTATAGTCACCTATTATGTGTTATGATCCGACAACCCCGAAGTGACAATAATCGGGATACTTCTCGGTGATGACCGTAGTTTGAGGAGTTCATGTATTCACTATGTGTTAATGCTTTGGTCCGGTTCTCTGTTAAAAGGAGGCCTTAATATCCCTTAGTTTCCACTAGGACCCCGCTGCCACGGGAGGGTAGGACAAAAGATGTCATGCAAGTTCTTTTCCATAAGCACGTATGACTATTTACGGAATACATGCCTACATTACATTGATGAGCTGGAGCTAGTTCTGTGTCACCCTATGTTATAGCTATTACATGAGGAATCACATCCGGCATAATTATCTATCACTGATCCATTGCCTACGAGCTTTTCATATATTGTGCTTCACTTATTTACTTTTCCGTTGCTACTGTTACAACTACTACAAAACACCAAAAATATTGCTATTACTATCTTTACCTTTTACCACCGTTACCATTACTATCATACTACTTTGCCACTAAATACCTTGCTGCAGATACTAAGTTATCCAGGTGTGGTTGAATTGACAACTCAACTTCTAATACTCAAGAATATTCTTTGGCTCCCCTTGTGTCGAATCAATAAATTTGGGTTGAATACTTTACCCTCGAAAGCTGTTGCGATCCCCTACACTTGTGGGTTATCAAGACTAATTTCTAGCACCGTTGCCGGGGAGCATAGCTCTATTCTCCGAGTCACTTGGGATTTATATCTGTTGATCACTATGAAGAACTTGAAAGACGCTAAAACGAAGATTTATCCCTCAACTACGAGGGGAGGTAAGGAACTGCCATCTAGCTCTGCACTAGATTCTCCTTCTGTTATTAATAAGCTTGCGACACCTAAACCTGCTACTGCTATGAATTCTGATATGTCGCATGTTATTGATGATGCCACTTCTGCTATGCATGATGAAACTACTTCTGTGCGTGATACTACTTTGCCATTAGGTGAATTTCTTGATGAACAACTTGCTAGAGTTAGGGAGAATAAAATTACTGAAGATGCTATTATTGATGATAGTGATGATGAAAGTTCTTCCAATGATTATGTATTGCCTGTTGTTCCTAAGGGTTATGTTATGAATGAAGAAGCTGCTAGGGAAATCTTTGCTTGCAATGATAGATATGATCTTAAGAAATTATTAGCTAAATGGAAGCAGCAGTCTCTTAATGCTAGAATGAAACCTAACCCTCCTTTTGCTACTTCACTTATCTGTGTTACTGATAAGGATTATGAATTCTCTGTTGATCCTGAGATTATTACTTTAGTTGAATCTAATCCTTTTTATGGCCTTGAATCTGAAACTGTTGTGGCACATCTTACCAAGTTGAATGATATAGCTACCCTGTTTACTCATGATGATAAATCTCGCTACTTTTATATCCTTAAGATATTTCCGTTCTCATTAAAGGGTGATGCTAAGACTTGGTATAATTCTCTTGCTCCTGGATGTGTGCGTAGTCCCCAGGATATGATTTATTACTTCTCTGCTAAATATTTCCTTGCTCATAAGAAACAATTTGCCTTGTGGGAAATATATAACTTTGTTCAAATCAAAGAAGAGAGTCTCCCACAAGCTTGGGGGAGGCTTCTCCGATTACTTAATGCTTTTCCGGATCACCCACTTAAGAAAAATGAAATACTTGATATCTTCTCTAATGGACTAACCGATGCTTCCAAGGATTACTTGGATAGTTGTGCTGGTTGTGTTTTCAGGGAAATAACAATCAATGAAGCTGAATTACTATTGAATAATATGTTGACTAATGAAAATAATTGGACTCTCCCTGAGCCAATTCCTGAGGAAATCCCTGAACCAATTGAGCCAACTCCTAAGCCTATTCCTAAACACACTCCGAAGAAGAGAGGTGTTCTATTTCTCGGCCCTGAAGATATGCAAGAAGCAACGAAATCAATGAAAGAAAAAGGTATTAAAGCTGAAGACGTTAAGAATTTACCTCCTATTGAAGAAATACATGGTCTTAATATACCGCCTGTTGAAGAAACACATTGTCTTGATAACCCGACAGAGGTAGTAAAGGTAAATGCTCTCTATAGATATGATAAGGATGAAATCCCATCTACTAAATTTCATAGCCCTTGCTAAGATGAATTTGATGATTTCATGAATAGACAAGCAAATTTCAATGATTATGTTGGTAAACAATTGAAGAATAATGCTTATACGATAGTACACTTGAATGATTATGTAGCTAGAGTTAAAAGTGAACTTAAACTCACTAGTAAACATGCTTCCATGATTGCTACTCAAGCTGAACAAATACTTAAGGCTCAGAATGAATTGCTTGCTGAATTAAATAATAAAAATGACTTTGCTGTTGGAGTGGCTACTAGAACTGGTAGAATGACTCAGGAACCTTTGTATCCTGAAGGCCACCCTAAAAGAATTGAACAAGATTCTCAGAATAATAATCTAGATGCTCCTAGTTCTTCTAAGAAGAAGAAAAAGAAGAATGATAGGACTTTGCAAACTTCTAGTGAACCTAATGTAGAAATACCTGAGAATCCTAATAATACTTCTATCTCTGATGCTGAAACACAATCAGGAGATGAACATGAACCCGATGATAATGCTAATAATGATGTTCATGTAGATGCTCAACCTAGTAATAACAATGATATAGAAATTGAACCTGCTATTGGTCTTGATAACCCACAATCAAGAAACCAACATTATGATAAGAGAGATTTTGTTGCTAGGAAGCATGGTAGAGAAAGAGAACCATGGGTTCAGAAACCCATGCCCTTTCCTCCTAAACCATCCAAGACAAAGGATGATGAGGACTTTGAGCGTTTTGCTGAAATGATTAGACCTATTTTCTTACGCATGCGCTTAACTAATATGCTTAAAACAAACCCTTACGCTAAATATATGAAAGATATCATCACTAATAAGATGAAAATACCTGAAACTAAGATTTCCACCATGCTTGCCAACTATACCTTTAAGGGTGGAATACCTAAGAAACTTGGTATCCCGGAGTACCCACTATACCTTGCTCTATTAAAAGAAATTATGTTAAAACTGCTTTATGTGATTTAGGAGCCGGTGTTAGTGTTATGCCTCTTTCCTTGTACCGTAGACTTGAATTAAGTAAGTTGACACCTACTGAGATATATTTGCAAATGGTTGACAAATCAACTACTATACCTATCGGCATTTGTGAGGACGTGCCTGTTGTTGTTGCGAATTTTACTATCTTAACAGACTTTGTTATTCTTGATATTCCCGAGGACGATAGTATGTCTATTATTCTTGGTAGACCCTTTTTAAATACTGCAAGAGCTATTATTGATGCAACAAAGGCAATGTCACCTTTCATGTTAATGGAAATGAGCATACGGTACATTTTCCGAGGAAGCAAATCCAAGTACATAGCATAAATACTATTGAGAAAATCCCATCAATCATTATTGGAGGTTTTGAATTTTCTCTCCCTACTGTCAAGAAAAATTATGATATTCTTATTGTTGGGGATTTTCATATCCCCGTTGAGGTAACTTAGTGTTATTCGAAATTTCTCCGGTTTCGTGCTATTCAGAATGAGTTTGTTAACAAGACTTGATCAACCTTGATAGTGGGTTCATTTTGATGATCATGAGATGGATGAAACTAGAAGGCACAACCTTATGTACTTTCTTTTTACTTTCTGTCTTTTACAATAAATAAAGCAAAAATAGTATTATCCATCTGTTTTCTGATTTATCCGTGCAATAAAAAATAGTCTGAAAATAAAAGTGCTCCAAATGCCCTGCAAATTTAGTATGATGTTTTATGGAATATTTGAGGATTTTAGGCACTGAAAACACTGCAGGAGGGGCAAGCACCAGGCCACGAGAGTGGAGGGCGCGCCCCCCTATCTCGTGGGCCCCTGGTAGCCCCCCTCCACTTATGCCAGCACCCACACACTCCATCTTCTACCCAAAAAAATCCCCACCCAGCTCAAACACGAGTTCTAACTTGTTTTGCTGCGATTTTCGATCTCCTTGCTCAAAGCTCCATTCACAAAACTGCTTTGGGAGATTGTTTCTTGGTATGTGACTCCTCCATTGGTCCAATTAGTTTTTGTTCTAGTGCTTTATTCATTGCAAATCCTTGCTGCCTTGGTGACCCTGTCCTTGAGCTTGCATGTTAAATTTATGGGGTTCCAAGTAATTTTAATGCACGATGTAGGCTCTAGGCACTTGTAGGAGTAGTTGCTACCATTCTTGTCAAGATTTATTCACTTTTATTTTGAAATTACTAAAAATCCAGAAATTTTCAGAAAATGTTAAGGAAATTTTTGAGGGGCTCTTCTAGCCAAAGCTCTCAGGAAAAACAAGCCAAAGAGAAGGAAAAGGCCAAGTATAATCTTCCTCGCTTAGCGGAAGTATGGTCGTGTGAATGGCCATGCGAGGATTTCTTGAAAGAGGCTGGAATTCATGAAGACTTTTATGCTTTAATCGAGACTGCAGGCCTCACCGGTTTCATCAACGACCGAATCGATCAGTATCTCTTACTCACCAATACTTTCGTGCAAAACTTTTATTTTTATCCTAAGAAGTCACCGCCTGCAGTATCATTTCATTTATATGATGAGTTCAAAGAAATGTCTTTACGTCATTTTTGCGCGGTATGTAGGATACCTTATGAGGGAGAATTAGAGGAACCCCATCCTAAAGATGTGGATGGATTTGTTAACACTATCGCTGTAGAAGAGTCAAAGAAGGTTCCGAGGCAAAAGTCTCTAGCATACACTTTCCTGTTTTATGCTACTTTGCCATATTGCTAGTAGATGCTTGATTGGTCATGGAAATAGTGGAAACTTAAGTGTTCCTGATATTATCATTCTTCAACATGCCTTGCTTGGAGACGATACTTTTAGTATGGGTGCCGTCGTTGCTAAACGGCTAGCCCTGAATCATACAAAAGGCCTCATATTTGGAGGTATCTATGCTTCACGTCTTGCTAGACATTTTAGGATACCTATTAGGCATCCTGACAAAGAGGAGACAACATTGCCTCCTCACATTTTAGATTACAAGAGCATGGTAGCACACAAGTTTATTGTCGACAATGAAGAGAGAATGCTCTTGTATAAACTTAGATTCAATAAAAAACACTTTGAGATTATTATTTTGCCTGCGCCTCTGTGATTTGCTTGCAAAAAAATTTCTCGTCACACCAGAAGCGGGGAACAATCATCGAGCCCAAGCTTTTACTCCAGAACCAGAACCTGAGCCGGAACCTGAACTGGACCCTTATCGTGCATCATTTGTCCAATGGGATCCGAAGATGACCAGCCAGTGGTATCCTGATTACACCTCTCATTACACCGGTGAGAGTAGCGGAGGTCCTTGGTATTAGACCAACTTAGGCCAAAAGCCTAAGCTTGGGGGAGTATGTATTTCTCACCGACTTTACATTCATGTTCACACACTAGTTGTCGGTGCTCATACTCTTTCATTGTATTATCCATGTTAGTTTAAATTCCTTTTTCTAGTTTTCTTCTTGTGCGTTTGATAAACCTTGAGAAAAACCAAAAAAATTAGTTAGCTTAATTTCCATGCTTGTAGTAGAAATTAAAATGAAAACCCAAAAAGATTTCTAGTTCTTCTTACTTGTTGGGAGCTTTCCCGTGTAAATAGTTTTATTTTCTTTTCTTTCCTTTGGGTGTCGAGAAGACCTTGTTGAAAATGTTTAGTGGCTCTCGTTTGCATGATTGTTTATTTAATTTAGAGCCCACATTATTTGTCTTCTCTCTTGAGTTGAATGCTTGCAGATTCCAGCTTAGTCCAATGCGCGTACACTCTTATTATTATATACATCGTTCGGTCGTGCAAGTGAAAAGCAATAATGATGATATATGATGGACTTATTGAGATGAGAAAAGCTGGTATGAACTCGACCTCTCTTGTTTTTGTAAATATGATGAGTTCATCGTTCCTGAGTCAGCTTATTATGAAGTAAACATATTTGCAATGACATTTAGAGATTATAGTTGCTTGTGCCATGCTTGATTAGCTTTGAGTTATAATAATTTACCTTGCGTGCCAACATGCTATTAGAATGATTATGATGTGGTATGATGGGATGGTATCCTCCTTTGAATGAATTGAGTGACTCGACTTGGCACATGTTCACACATGTAGTTGAAACAATATCAACATAGCCTTCATGATATTTATGTTCATGGTGGATTATATCCTACTCATGTTTGTACTTGGTGTGAATTAGTTTTAATCCATGTTTATGACTGTTTTCGCTCTCTCAGTTGGTCGCTTCCCAGTCTTTTGCTAGCCTTCATCTGTACTAAGCGGGAATACTTCTTGTGCATCCAAACTACTTAAACCCCAAAGTTGTTCCATATGAGTCCACCATACCTTCCTATATGCGGTATTTACCTGTCGTTCCAAGTAAATTTGTATGTGCCAAACTCCAAACCTTCAAATGAAATTCTGTTTTGTATGCTCGAGCCGCTCATATTTCCACTAGGGCTATCTATATCTTCCATGCTAGGTGGGTTATTCTCAGAGGAGTGGACTCTGCTCCTCATTCACGAGAAAGGGCCGGTAACCAGGATGCCCAGTCCCATGATCCAAAAAGATCAAAGCAAATCAAAATAATTAAACAAAACTCCCCCAGGATTGTTGTTAGTTGGAGGCACTCGTTGTTTCGAGCAAGCCATGGATTGATGCTTATTGGTGGTTGGGGGAGTATAAACTTTTACCATTCTGCATGGGAACTGCCTATAATGCATGTAGTATGGAAGATACAACCATCTCATAGTTGTTGCGTTGACAGCAAAAGTATGCCGCTAAAAAATGTTATTCAATCTCTGTTTTAAAATCGAGCTCTGGCACCTCTACAAATCTCTGCTTCCCTCTGTGAAGGGCCTATCTATTTATTTTTATGTTGAGTCATCACCTTCTTATTAAAAAGCAGCCGCTGGAGAGCACACTGTCATTTGCATTCATTATTATTGGTTTATATTGGGTATGACTTGACTGGATCTCTTTTACCATGAACTACAATGTTTAGTCAGTCCTTGATCTTTAAAGGTTCTCTGCATTTATGTTTTGCGGTCTCAGAAAGGGCTAGCGAGATACCATTTTGTTATATCTTGTTATGATTGTTTGAGAAAGTGTTGTCATCCGAGTTTTATTATTATGGCTCGCTAGCTGATTATGTTATTGATATGAGTAATTGTGAGACCTAAGTGTTATTGTTAGTATGGTTAGTTTATAAGATTTTGAAACCTGAATGATGTCTTTGCATGTTTACAACAACAAGAGCAAATAGAGTTTCTAAAAGTTTTTCTTTATCACTTTCAGTTTATCAACTGAATTGCTTGAGGACAAGCAAAGGTTTAAGCTTGGGGGAGTTGATACGTCTCCAACGTATCTACTTTTCCAAACACTTTTGCCCTTGTTTTGGACTCTAACTTGCATGGTTTGAATGAAACTAACCCGGACCGACGCTATTTTCAGTAGAACTGCCATGATGTTGTTTTATGTGTAGAAAAGAAAAGTTCTCGGAATTACTTGCAAATCCATGGAGGCACTTTTTGGAATTAATAAGAATTTCTGGGCGAAAGAAATACACCAAGGGGCCTAGGGCCTGTCCACGAGATAGGGGGTCGCCCCCCCTGTAGGGCGCGCCCCCTATCTCGTGGCCCTCCTGGACCTCCACCGACCTCAACTCCAACTCCATATATTCCGTCTCACGGAGAAAAAAATCAGAGAGAAAGTTTCATCGCGTTTTACGATATGGAGCCGCCGCCAAGCCCTAGTCTCTCTCGGGAGGGCTGATCTGGAGTCCGTTCAGGGCTCCGGAGAGGGGGATTCGTCGCCGTCATCGTCATCAACCATCCTCCATCACCAATTTCATGATGCTCACCGCCGTGCGTGAGTAATTCCATCGTAGGCTTGCTGGACAGTGATGGGTTGGATGAGATTTATCATGTAATCAAGTTAGTTTTGTTAGGGTTTGATCCCTAGTATCCACTATGTCCTGAGATTGATGTTGCTCTGACTTTGCTATGCTTAATGCTTGTCACTAGGGCCCGAGTGCCATGATTTCAGATATGAACCTATTATGTTTTCATCAATATATGTGTGTTCTTGATCCTATCTTGCAAGTCTATAGTCACCTATTATGTGTTATGATCCGACAACCCCGAAGTGACAATAATCGGGATACTTCTCGGTGATGACCGTAGTTTGAGGAGTTCATGTATTCACTATGTGTTAATGCTTTGGTCCGGTTCTCTATTAAAAGGAGGCCTTAATATCCCTTAGTTTCCACTAGGACCCTGCTGCCACGGGAGGGTAGGACAAAATATGTCATGCAAGTTCTTTTCCATAAGCACGTATGACTATTTACTGAATACATGCCTACATTACATTGATGAACTGGAGCTAGTTCTGTGTCACCCTATGTTATAGCTATTACACGAGGAATCACATCCGGTATAATTATCCATCACTGATCCATTGCCTACGAGCTTTTCATATATTGTGCTTCGCTTATTTACTTTTCCGTTGCTACTGTTACAACTACTACAAAACACCAAAAATATAGCTATTACTATATTTACCTTTTACCACCATTACCATTAGGATCATACTACTTTGCTACTAAATACCTTGCCGCAGATACTAAGTTATCCAGGTGTGGTTGAATTGACAACTCAACTACTAATACTCAAGAATATTCTTTGGCCCCCCTTGTGTCGAATCAATAAATTTGGGTTGAATACTTTACCCTCGAAAACTGTTGCGATCCCCTACACTTGTGGGTTATCATTGGACTATGAAGATACAAGATAGAAGACTTCATCCCGTGTCCGGATGGGACTCTCCTTTGCGTGGAAGGAAAGCTTGGCGATTCGGATATGTAGATTTCCTTCTATGCAACCGACTCTGTGTAACCATATCCCCCTCCGGTGTCTATGTAAACCGGAGGGTTTAGTCTGTAGGACAAGAACAATCATAACCGTAGGCTAGCTTCTAGGGTTAGCCTCTACGATCTCGTGGTAGATCAACTCTTGTAATACTCATATCGTCAAGATCAATCAAACAAGAAGTAGGGTATTACCACCATAGAGAGGGCCTGAACTTGGGTAAACATCATGTCCCCCGCCTCCTGTTACCATTAGCCTTAGACGCATAGTTCAGGACCCCCTACCCGAGATCCACCGGTTTTGACACCGACATTGTTGCTTTAATTGAGAGTTCCACTGTGTCGTCATCATAAGGCTTGATGGCCCTTTCAATCATCTACAACGATGCGGTCTAGGGTGAGACTTTTCTCCCCAGACAGATCTTCGTATTCAGCGGCTTTGCACTGTGGGCCAACTTACTTGGCCATCTAGAGCAGATCGGCAGCTACGCCCCTGGCCATCGGGTCAGGTTTGGAAGTTTTGAACTACATCGTCGACATCTGCAGAGACTTGATCTTCGATGGATTCGAACCCATGACAGTCGCGCCCTGTAGCCCAGATGAACATGACTTAAATCTGTCATCGGACTATGTGTTGGGGATATAACTACTGAGTATAAACCGCCCAAGAGGGGCCAGATTATACTCACAAGGAGTCATCCGTATAGAAGCCCATGAAGACAAGGAGTATGACACTTCACTACAGAGACTAGAAGGCCCAGAGCCCAAGGGCGGATTAGGGCCCATAGACGTAAACCGCCATCAGATGTGTAACTTGTATTGTAAGTTAGGGAAAGGAAGAAACTGAGCCGGACACTTGTATGAGCCGGCCTCAGGATTCTATAGACCGGCCAGGTGTCAACCTGTGTATATAAAGGAACGACCCGGCAGTGGTTCAGGGACAAGAAACAACAACTCAAGAACTAGGCAAAGCGAATTCGCTCCCTGGTTATCGAGACCCCATCATTTCCGCCACAATTGGATCGTAGGCTTTTACCTTCACCGCAAGGGGCCGAACCAGTATAAACTCCCCGTGTCCTTTGTCCGGTTTAACCCCTCTAAGCTAACCTAGTCGCGATGGCTCCACGACAAAGTCGTCACACTAGGACATCTAACGTGATATTTCCATGACAGTTGGCACCCACCATGGGGCTATTGCACGATGGTTTCAATTTCTTGGAGGGCAGGTTCGAAGTACTCAAGGGATATGCAGTAGGCCGGATGACCAAGAGTCATCACGGCAAGCTCTACATCAATGATGCAGGCTGGGGCCCCGACACCGGCTCAATCGAGTACGGATAGCGGGTCCCCTTTGGAGGAATTCACGTCTTCATCGGCAAGATCGGCGAACCGGGACCTGAGCCGGTCATCTGCACCGACCTCGTCGAAATGGCTCAGCGTGCAAGCCCTGCCCAGGTTCAGCCCTCCATGAAGCGTGCGTTCATAGGATTCATCCATGGTATCGAATCTGAACCGGTATCCGATGGTGAGACAGCCGTCTATTCTGATGGCGGGTCATCCACCGGGGAGACCGAGTCATTGTATCAAGTGCAAGATGGCAGGTTCGGGGGCTGTTCCGATGGCGACAGTATTCCAGACCCCTTTGAACTGCCAAAACAAGTTGCGATCTTCATGGCCGGTACGCAGCTCGCGCCCCACTCTTCATCAGCGGTGGCAATGATTTCCGGATCGGCAGCCGGGGCAGGAGGTCCCACGCGCCCGCCGGCTCAAGTCTTATCCGGTTTGTTGGATGCTTTAGCAACATTGTTGACCATTGAGGTTAATCCGAATAATTGGGATGAGCATAATGCGGAGGTCAGAAAGTTACATGATCAGATATCTCGGGCCAAGGAGGACATGGCGGCTGAGGAGACCAGGATGGCCGAGGAGCGGGCCACTTTGATTGCTCAAGCTCAGCAAGTTCATGCAGAGTCCTATCGGCTTATGTTGGATCAAAACACTTCAAACGAGGTGATGAGGAGGAGTCACTAGTCTTGTCTACCACCGGTTTACGAAGCAAGGAATCTATTTAATACGCCAGGAGCGGGGACCAGTAACCCACCCGCGTTGAACCGAGTTGAAGCACCCAGGACAGGAGCACCGGATCAGCCGTGCGTGATGGACCCGCCTCAGCAGAACCATGATCCGCCACAATACGTGCCAACACCACTAGGTCATTTTCCTACCCCTTTGGATAATATGATTGCTGCGACATCAAGATTGGCCGCTATTCCAATGGAGGGCGATTCCCCCGCAGCGGTTGAGACACGACGAGCTAGAGATCTACTCCAAACGGCAATGGTTCAGCAGCAGGCTTATTCATACAGTCGTGACAGGATTCACTCTACCCCTCGCGCAAGCCGGAGTTACAGCAGGCGTGTTGAAGAACCAGCTGTATCAAGCAGTGGACGGAACCATAATCCACCACGAAGGCCTAACCCGGCAGGAGGAAGGAATGATGCATAGGAAGTAGTGGACCAGGGACGGGCGCGTCGAAGAGCCGGATTGGCTGCGGAGGATGTGGAGCGTCAGCTTATGCTGGTTCGTGCAACTACTACAGTGGAGCCAGGGGTTGCTTTTACCACTTTGGGGGTGCCATGTCTCACACCGGCCCTGCGCAATGTACGTTTGCCTAAGGACTTCAAGGGTCCTCGGAAGGTACCCAATTACACTGCTGACTTACACCCCGAGTCATGGGTTGAAAGCTATGAGATGGCAATGGAGATGCTGGATGTGGATGGAGCAGCGTGTGCTAAGTACTTCACTATGATGTTAGAAGGAACAACTCGCACTTGGCTAAAGAGTTTACCACCTAATTCTATTAGGTCATGGGACGAGTTGAAGAGCCGGTTTATCAGCAATTTCAAGGATACATGCAAGCAACCGATGTCAATTGTGGATCTGGCCGCCTGTGTTCAAGGAGAGAATGAATCGACCACCCATTGGGTGCGCCGGGTTTCTGAGATCCTACATTCGTCAGACCGCATCAATGCAGATTCGGCAATTTTAACGTTGGAGGGCAATTGCAAGTTTAAGCCTTTGAAGTTAAAGTTGGGACGACTCAAGCGTCACTGCAATGACATGGGAACACTCATGGGGGCTCTGGTTAAGTATGCTGACTCTGATAGTACCAAGGATCCAGAGTCTGAGGAGGAAAAGCCGGGGAAGGGAAAGAAGAGCGGCAACACCAAGGGGCAGCAGCCTAATCCGGCGGGCAACGGCAACAATGGTAAGCGTAATGCGGACAGTTCAGATTTTGTGGCTAACACCAATGTGCAGGTTAATGCTCAGCGTCGTAAGGGTAAACTGCCCCAGCAGGGTGGAGGTATGAATCTGGAGCGTCTGTTGAACCAGCCTTTCCCAAAGCATGGGACAAAGGAGAATCTAGCTACGCACCTCTAGAAGGATTGCTTCATTATGCGAGAGTTCAAAAACTCTGATCTTTTCTGATACGATCAGGGTCCATTTGGCGGTTCAGGTCCTGGATCTCACGGGCCGGGTTATGGCGGAGGCGGTTCGAGCTCAGGATTCTAGGGCAATCAGAACAACTAGGGTGGTTATAATCAGCAGAATAATCAGGGGAATCGGCAACAGTCGGGTTATCAGAGTCACCCGAAGCAGTTGAATAGTGGGCAGTATCATGTTTTCACCACTAGCTTGTGCAAGCGCGATCAGAAGCTTCACAAAAGGGCAGTTAACGCCGTTGAACCGGCAGTGCCTTGTTACTTGCGTTGGTCCGAACAGCCCATTGTGTAGAGCAGAGAGGATCATCCGCCCCGGGTTGATAATCCGGGTCATCTAGCTTTGGTGGTGGCGCCTCAGGTTGGGGGTTATAAGTTCACCAAGGTGCTCATGGATGGAGGGAGCATCATCAACATTCTATATTATGAAACCTTCCGTCGCATGGGATTGACGGATAAGAATCTTAAGCCGTCAAACATTGTTTTCCACGGGGTGGTACTAGGTAAATCGGCGTACCCAGTTTTTAAGATAGATCTGGAGGTTGTATTTGGAGATGACCGTGATTCCAAGTCAGAAACCTTAACCTTTGAGGTGGTGAAAATCCAGAGCCCATATCATGCCCTGTTTGGGCGGCCGACTTATGCAAGGTTCATGGCAAGGCCCTGTTATGTTTATCTACAGCTCAAAATGCCGGGTCATAAGGGGACTATTACGGTACATGGGAGTCGTAAGATGGATTTGGACTGCGAAGAGGGTGATGCGGCCTATGCTTAGTCGGTTTGCACGGCAGAAGAGTTGAAGTTTTATAAGGACAATGTTGATCCGGTAGATATAACTCCTTTGAAGAAGCCCACCACAGAGCATGACCCGACCATGAAGTTTAAACCGGTCGATGAGACTAAGTTGGTTGATTTTGTTCCTGGCGATTCATCCAAACAGTTTAGTATCAGCACTAATCTGGATCCAAAATAGGAAAGCGCGCTCATCGAGTTCATCCGTGAGAACCGGGACATCTTTGCATGGAAGCCTTCTGACATGCTAGGTGTACCGAGGGAACTCGCTGAGCACAATCATAATATTGGTCCTAAGTTTAAACCGATCAAGCAATTTCTTTGCCGCTTCAATGAATAAAGGCGCAAAGCTATTGGTGAGGAGGTAGCCCGCCTTTTGGTGGCTGGGTTTATCATTGAGGTTTTTCATCCGGAGTGGTTGGCCAATCTGGTGCTGGTGCTTAAGAAGAATGGCACTTGGCGAATGTGTGTGGATTACAAGGACTTGAACAAAGCTTGTCCGGCTGATCCTTTTGCTCTCCCTCGTATTGATCAGATCATTTATGCTATGGCGAGTTGTGAGCGTTTGAGTTTCTTGGATGCTTATTCTGGTTATCATCAGATCAATATGGCAGTTAAGGACCAGGAGAAAACAACTTTCATCACTCCCTTTGGAGCCTTCTGCTATGTGTCTATGCCTTTTGAGCTCAAGAGTGCCCAGGCGACTTATTAGCAATGTGTGCAGAATTGTCTTCATAATCAAATCGGGCGCAATGTTCATGCTTCTGTGGATGATATTATGGTGAAGTCCAGAAAGAAGGAGACACTGATAGATGACTTGAAGGAAACTTTCGACAATCTTCGCGTTTATAAGATGATACTTAATCTGGCCAAGTGCGTTTTCGGTGTTCCAGCAGGCAAGCTGTTGGGTTTTTTGGTGTCTAACAGGGGCATTGAGGCTAATCCGGAAAAGATCAAGGCTATTACGTCTTTGGCTAAACCGGCATGTATCAATGATGTTCAACAACTGGCAGGTCGTATTGCGGCCCTGAGCCAGTTTATCAGCTAGTTGGGAGAGAAGGCGATCCCTTTGTATCAGATGTTGAAGAAGACAAACAATTTTGTCTGGAGTGGTGCTGCTAATGCAGCGTTAGAGGACTTTAAGAAGCAGCTGGCCGAGCCACTGTTTCTTGCTGCTCCGCTTGACAATGAGCCGCTGTTGTTATACGTGGCTGCTAATACCCGGGCTGTCAGCGTGGCTATTGTGGTCGAGCACAAGGAGGCTGGGAAGGAATATCCGGTTCAAAGGCCAGTTTATTATATTAGTGAAGTGCTCATCGAGTCGAAGCAAAGATATCCGCATTGGCAGAAGCTTGTGTATGGGGTTTTCATGGCGAGTCGGAAGCTTAAGCAATAATTTCAGGGCCATCCTATCACAGTGGTTAATTCCGCTCCTTTGGGAGATATGATCCAGAACAGGGAGGCTACTGGTCGGGTTGCTAAGTGGGCTTTTGAGCTTGGGCCACACAGGTTGAAGTATATGCCTCGGATGGCTATCAAGTCCCAGGCGCTTGTGGACTTCATCAATGACTGGACAGAGTTGCAGACACCAGAAGACAAACCGAATAACACATACTGGACTATTCACTTTGATGATCCAAGCAATTGGAGGGCTCGAGGGCTGGAGTTGTCCTTACTTCCCCTCGAGGTGATAAAGTTCGTTACGTTCTCCGCTTAATGTTTCCCTGTACTAACAATGCAGCTGAGTACGAGGCCTTGCTCCATGGTCTTCGAGTAGCTAAGGAAATGAACTTAAGCCAGGTACGATGCTTTGGAGATTCTGATCTGGTGGCTCAGCAAGTCTCTGGTAAATGGGATTCTAAGGATCCACTCATTGCGGCTTATCGACGAGAGGTGGATATTGTTGCTGGTCACTTCAAGGGTTATCAGGTTGAGCACATTGATCAGCACAAGAATGAAGCGGCAGATGCTTTAAGCCGGCTGGGGTCTCAATGTAAACCGGTGCCGCCCAATACCTTTCTGGATGTTTTGCATCACCCGCCAGTCAAGTTGCCTACAGAAGAGGACCTGGCTATTCCTGATCCAGAGTCTCAGTTGGTGGCTGCTATGCATATTATTCCAGATTGGACGGTTCCATATTTGGCGTATATGAACCGGGGTGAGTTATCAGAGGATGAAGTTTTGGCCAGACAGATAATCCGGCGATCCAAGTCCATGGTTGTTCACAATGGCGAGTTACATCACTATAGTGTATCGGGGGCGTTTCAGCGCTGTGTTTCCCCTGAAGAAGGCCGTGAGATTTTGGTGAGATTGACGAAGGCGACTGTGGTCACCACGCCGGTTCAAAATCCTTGGAGGCTAAAGCTTTTCGTCATGGCTTCTATTGGCTGACGGCTCATGCTGATGCTGAGGACTTGGTGGAAAGGTGCGACGGTTGCCAAAAATTTTCACGCCGGGCTCATGTTCCGTCTCAAGAGCTAAGGATGATTCAAATCACTTGGCCGTTTGCTACTTGGGGGCTTGATATGGTAGGGACTTTTAAGCGGTCCAAAGATAAGAAGACCCACCTTTTGGTGGCTGTTGATAAGTTCACCAAATGGGTTGAGGTGGAGCCAGTAAGCAAGTGTGATGCTGCCATGGCGGTTCAGTTCATGAAGAAGGTGATATTCTCTTTGCTTTTCCACACATCATCATAACAGATAATGGCACAAACCTCTCCAAAGTTGCTATGGAGGACTTTTGTCAAAGAGAGCACATCCGGCTTGATGTGTCGTCAGTGGCTCACCCCCAGTCCAATGGTCAGGCTGAGAGAGCTAACCAGGAAATCTTGAAGGGTATCAAGCCCCGGCTTATGGTTCCTTTGAAGCGGAAGCCGGGTTGTTTGGTGGAGGAATTACCTTCTATGTTATGGAGCATAAACACCACCCCCAATTGATCTACGGGTTACACACCTTTCTTCATGGTTTATGGGGCAGAGGCGGTACTCCCAAGTGATATTCGTCATGACTCGCCCCGGGCGGCCAATTATGTTGAAGCGGACAACGAACAAGCACGCCAAGAAACACTGGACCTGTTAGATGAAAAAACGGGACATGTCGTTAGCTCGTTCGGTGATTTATTATCAAGACCTGCGGCGTTATCACAGCCGCCGTGTTAAAACCAGAACTTTTCAAGAAGGCAACTTAGTGCTCCGGCTCATCCAGGATCAGACCGATCTGCACAAGTTATCCCCACCTTGGGAAGGGCCCTTTGTGGTCAGCCAGAATCTGAACAACGGGTCATACTACCTCATCGACGTTCGAGAGCATAAAGACTCACGCAAATCGAAGGAGGAGACTCGGCAGTCGTGGAATATTGCTCATCTTCGGCCTTACTACACCTGAGCCATAGGCTCCTATTATGTACATATTTTGACAATGTATATATTATGACCAATATAATAAACCGGCATCCTTGCTATAAGCAGGGTCTCTGCCATTTTTTGTCCCAATATTTCTTGGTTACATGGGGGCTTCAGCTTACAAAGCGGAGTTCCGTCCATTAATCCGGCTATCACGCCTCAACAAAGCTTGGGAGCTTCACACCCAAAGGGCCAAAGAGAGTCTTGTTGCTAAGCACAACTCAAACATAGGCACCCACTGAGCACATCTCAAAAAGTTACTTGGGGGCTCTTTGTGCAAAGTAACAAAGAGTTTGAAAGGACCCTTGTAATAGGCTATCGAGCCAGGCTTGGAAGCCATGTGTATTCACCTAAAACCCCGGGTTAACCTGCCTTCATCAAGTAAGCCACTCCGTCCAGGTAATCCTGGTATGACCCGCCAAACGTTTGACAAGTCAATCTAATACAGACCCTGAACTTGTCAAAGTTAAAACGATGATTGGTTAATGTGAGGTCCATCTTAAAAGGCTTTGTGAAATGGTTTAACTCAGCGGCCTGGCATCCCATGAAAAGCCTCGAATTTGGGCCTGCCAGCCCTTGAAAAGCCTCGACTACAAGTTTTTCATTTGCTCTTATTTGTCAAAGTCTTTTCTCCTTTGATAAGGTTTTATGGTGAACCAACGTCTATTGACCCGGCCTGACTATAAGTCATCAATATAATCCAGTGTTTGTTAACCCGGCTTGACTTTCAACTATCAGTTGATTAGTCCACATTCAATTATAAACCGGTGTTTGTTAACCCGGCCTGGCATTGACTATAAGTCGCCAGGATGATCATCCGGCGTTTATCATAACCCGGCATGGCTTCAGTATAAACCAGCAAAGCATGGTGAAGAGTTATCAACACTCCAGATTTGTGTTATCACCCTTACTACAAGAAAGTTAGTAAACCAATGAGGTGATTCAACATCACAGGTATGATATATTTCATGTTTTGTTATCCTTGCAGCCTTGGTTATAAACCTGGCTTTATATTGGGCATTATGACCCGTCCGGCGGTAAACCGCCAGGACAATTTTTTTTAATCTATTATGTGCAGAAACAGGATTGCATGAAATTTCTAAGGCACATAAGAAAACACAACAACAATCATGATAGATTAAACAGTGTTATGCAGCAGTGCACGATGGCAACATATCAAAGAAGTATTTCAACTAGCCTATTACAAGGCGCTTTGACGCCCAAAAGAATAGTTGTTTGTCACATAGATCACAATATGCGAAAATAAAATCCGGCTGCCGGATTATGATTCATCACCAGGCTGACGTGAAGACGATGGATCATCTTGCGCCGGTTCACCCTCCTCTCCACCCAGTGGCTGGAAGTCAATGGTTGCCTAGTCAATCCCAGTTATGGCTCGGAAGACAGCTTTGTCGCTTATAAGGGTGGATGGTTCAACATCAGGGCCATAAGTTTGCTTACGGATTGGTGGGATAAGATTCTGCACTTCATAAACAGAGGCATCAATCCGCTTGTTATCCGCATCATAAATCGACCAGTGGAAAGACAAGTCAGTCTCCTCAGCCAGTTTGCTTGCAAGAGGACGCATTTCCTTAGTCAGAGCCTTGAGGGCGTCATTGTCAAAATCTGAACTCTTTGGCTTGAGTTAGAGTATACAGAGCACCGTCTCTCGCAGCTGATCTCTTTACTTCGTCGAGCTGAGCAGGTGTCATGGATAACTTGGCCAATATTTCCTTGATCAAAGTGGGGGGGCAGTTTATTATATGAGGCTGTGCAGATGACCCATTGAGCGCCGGTATACAATTGTTCTATCAAAGTATAGGCAACTTTCAGTTTCTTGTGCATATCTGAGCCAAGATGAGTGATGTGACTACCTGCAACGATTTAAGAATTGATTGTTAAACTGGCAGTTTCAAGGATGTTTAAGAAAAGCTCATGAAGAGGGTACTTACCAAAGACAGCAGAAGTCATAGCGTTGATTTGCCGCTTCAGGCCAGAAAGTTCTTCAGTCACCGGTTTAAGGGCCGTCTCAGCATCTTCTGCCCGCTTTACCAGAATTGCTTTATCAGCATCCCACTTTGCTCGTTCATTTTTGAAATCCTCCTTCAATTTCTCCATGGACGATAAGGTGCTACTCAGCTCATCTTTTGCTTTGGATGCCTCTGCTTGCTGGGACTTGATATTTTCCTGCAAATAGACGAGTTGGGATTCTTTCTTCTTCAGCTCATCCTGCAAAGGACATACAATAAATTGGTAGTGCATCTTGTTCACACACGAACCTATCACGTGTACCCTCGACGCTGGGGGTGATGCACCGTAGCTCACGTCGAAGGAGACCCGATCGACAGCATGATACGCAGGACAATCGGCGGGCGCTTTTGAAGACCCGAAACCCCACACGCCCGGGAGGGACCCCGTCAGGGAGTGCGGCGGCTAGGGGATGCCCTAGGTCGATTCGCTCGCCCCTAGAGCCTCATGGATCGCTGCCCTCCAACGCGAAGAACGAACGAAGAACGAGAAAGAAAGATACAAAGGTAGGGGATAAAGATAGATGAACACAAAAGTGTAATAGATTGATTGGTTCGATTGGTGTTGTTCAATCGGCCGTTACCCCAACATATATAAGAGGCGGCTGGACTTCCCGTACAAGTAAAGCATTCATCTAGGCTTTCCTTACAAAAAATTACATCAATTCACGTCCTAGAGTCCTAGTTCTATTCCAACTCTGATCCAGTCTGAATCTAGCCCAACTTCTTCTTCCTCCTTGCACAGGACGTCGAGCTTGCATATTATCTCCGATCAAGACGGTCCAAATATCAAACTTGTGCGCCTCGACGAGATGAACAACTCTCACGTTGATCACTTTATCAAATAAGGCCATCTTGAATACTTTTTGAGGTCATCTTTACCTTCCAGTCGGACTCGGTCTGGCAGCAGACTAGATTATCCGAGTCTCGTAGTGAATCTACAGGCCATATACTATCTCTGATGATGATGAATCCAAAACCAAAGTTTACCGTTTTGACGATACGCACAACTTCCGTATTGAACACTTCTCTATCTGAGGTCATCATGATGAACTTTCGGGCACAAGTTCAGTTTCACTCGGATTCGAGCTCATCCATTCAGATATTAGAGTCTTTCACTTGGATCGTCCGACTGGACTTTTTCACTCGGATGTTAGAATCTTTCACTCGGAAGACAATCTTTCACTCGGATGACTACATTTTCACTCGGAAGACAATCTTTCACTCATATGACTATATTTTCACTCGGAAGGCAATCTCTTACTCGATTGGCAAGTTTTCATTCCGACGGTAATATCTTCACTCGAATGATAATAAGTTCACTCGGATGTCAAACTTTCACTCGACCGGTAAGTTTTCACTCGAAAGGTAAGCTTTCAATCGATTGGTAAGTTTTTACTCGAAAGTTAAGCTTTCACTCGACCGGTAAGTTTTCACTCGGATGGCAAGCTTTTCACTCGACCGAAGACATAGCCTGATCTGGATTTGTCTCCCCAGGTCTCATACGACCTCGGATTGAGATGAATTATATATGAAAATTGATCGGCTCAACGAGACGAAACTTTCTCGTGTTGAAGTTTTTCCGATTCAAGGCTTCTTAAGGTCCGAATCGCTCGCGTGACCCATCAGACAGGGTGTCTGGTACTTCGCGCCATATTCCCATTCAGCTTCGGTCTGCAGTGTATTGCCTCTAACTTTTGCATATGAACTCGGATTGAGATGATTTATATATCAAAATCGATTGCCTCGACGAGACGAAGATAATTCCTTTAGAGTTATCCTTCATCCCAGGTCGTCTTGAAGGCATGATCGGCCGAAAACCACTCAGAATATTGAATTCTGCCACTCGGAATACAATTTCTGCCCCTAAGATGGAGTCGGATGATGATAACCTAAACATCAAAATTTTTCCACTCGGTGATGTGAAACTTTTTATGATGAAAACTCTTTCACTCGAAGCCATCTTATTTTCTTTTTATGCCGTGCCAAAATCTGATGTCAACACATCTTTAAAAGTCCCAAGCACATAACAAGTTATACAGTTGGCACTTGGGGGCTAATGCCTATCGTTTTTCATCAAACATTATGATCAAGTCCAAAGGATCAATACAAGTAATAATCTTGGCACTTGGGAGCTAATGCTTAATTGATCAGATAAGCCAAATGTTAATAAATTCAACAAGGGTACGCTTTACAACAGGAAGTCCCGGTTCATCCTGAAGAGATAAACCACCCCTTGGGGGCTACACAGTTGAAGTCTTTCTTATCAAAGTCCTGGTTCATCTTGAAGAGATAAACCGGACCTTGGGGGATACACTGGAGTTTATATTATCAATAAAGCAAAAGGAAGGAAAATTTGTGAAACGATTGAGCAAGAATTACCTCATAGCGCTCGTTCATTAAGTTGACTAAACCGGCTTCATAGTCGCGGCTTGTATACAGGCGGTTTATATATCTAGAGTGCAAATCTGGGGCGTTGAGGTGAGCATAGTGCGGCAAGTCTGTCTTCCACTTACCCTTGTCCATGGCAGCAAATTCTTCCTTGGCACTATGTTTTGATAAAGCGACAGGGTTGCCAGGAGGATTATGACCAATACGAGTAATTACAACATCATCTGTGGCACCATCAACAGTTTTTGCTGGGCTTGGAGGTTTAGCAAATGTTCTTGCTAGGCTTGGTGGATTGGCAGAAGGGCTTGGCGGATCAGCAGGCTGGTTTGTTGTATTTCTCTCATCTGGTTCAATAAAAGTATCCTGAACTTCAGGTGCCGGATCTTCCAGGACATCATCAACATTTGGGTCATGAGCTTCAGGGGTCTTCTCCGGATCAGGGGCCTGGTTATCATCAGTTGGTTTAGTCAATTGAGCTCTTTTGCTAAGTCTGGCTTTGGCACTGAACAAGGCATATGCAGAAGTCAGTACAATAAACCGGCGCAAGGCATAAAAAGTTAAAGTATAATATGCTTACCCAGGAACAGTCTTGAGGGGAGGCATTTGTGTGGCTGATGATTCGCCAGAGGATGAATTGGAGGTTCCCTGATAATTTGAATCAGACGGATTAAGAGGGTATCGGAAGAAACCTGCCTTGGGATAAGATGTATTAGAAGTACAAGAGACCTCTGGACGGCGTTTTCGAACCGGGGTGTCCGGTAAACCGGAGGAGGTAACCACTTGGCCGCTATTCCAGGTCGTCCGACGAGCTTCATGCTGCTGTGTCTTCAAAGAAAAGCGCGGATCCAAATAAGTGAGAGGGTGTGAATATTTTACTTTTTTGATTGTTCGACAGATTGTTGGTGTTGGTACAAGATCTGAGTCGGAAGAAAGAATAGTTACCTCTACGCCACCAGCATGACTGGCTTCTGCGTCATCCTGATAATGATCATTGTCAATAAGGTGCATGAAAAATGAACCAAGAGAATCAAGTTCTACCTCTGATTCCGAGTCATCAAGATCTTCATTATTGGACGGCCCAGGGGACTCGGCGGTTCTCTTCTTCGTAGGTTTCTTTACAACCCTGGTCTTTTGGCGAGGTACCTTCACCGGTTTGTCATGTGGTTTTGCCGGTATGTCTTGCGGTTTCCTCTTCCAGAAGGATCATTTCCCTGCAAAGATGAACAGAAGGCCATCAGAAAGTGTTCAAAAGGGGTCGGATTATAGCAGAAAGAGGCAATTCTTATAGCTGGTGGTTTGTTGGAGACATAAAAGGGACGCATCCCTGTCCTGCTGCACTCAGATACCGGTTCATCCAACATCTTTTTTACAGCTTCAGTAATTTCATCACCAGTTAGCTGCATATCAGTGTGCCGCTGAGGGTCGTTGACATTCCCAGTATATTCACACATCAACCCGGCGCGACGGCTTAAGGGAAAGATGCTCCAAGAAACCCAGCAACGGACAAGGTCAATGCCGGTTAAACCATTCGCCATAAAAGCTTGGAGCTTAGAAAGCTGTGGTGCATATTTGGATCGTTCCTTGGCATTAAGCTGTTGGGGTAATGGATGCTCACTGCCGAGCCGGTGAGCACAGTAGCCCGGCAGATGATTTTCATCATCAGGGGCAGTGTTTCGGTAGTAAAACCATGTCTGATTCCAGTCCTTGGGGTGGCTATGATGTTTGGCATGAGGAAAATTGACTTCTTTCCTTTTTTGAATCCATACCCCGCCAACTTTAGTATTGAGGCTGTCTGTAAATTCAGTACGGCGGTTCAAGTGAAAGATGTCTCTGAAAAATTCGACGGTCGGTTCTTCTTGCATATAAACCTCACAAAACAGTTGGAAATTGCAGATGTTGGACACAGAGTTTGGTCCAATGTCTTGATGGCGGATTTGGAAGCTGGCAAGTACATCACGGAATTTTTTTTGATCCGGGAGGGCTAAACCCATGGTCCAGATGATGAACAAAGACAACTACCTCTCCATCTCGGGGTTCAGGAGGATTTTCAGTACCCGGGACCCTCCAGTGGATGGTTTCTTTGCCCGCTAAACTGCCAGTTGCAACATACCCAGCCAGTTGCTCTTCAGTAACTCGGGAACGGACCCAATTGCAAGAAGAAAACTATTTGGCCATTTCGATGACAATCTATAAAAGAAGATTAAAAGCCGGTTCACGGTTCAGGACTGGTATGCGTAAACCGGCGTCAGGCCGGGGGAGGGAGACATCAGCCCATATGTATATGTTAAACCAGATACTGATGTTAAAGTAGAGTTGGCGATTTAAGAGAGGGCTAATGGTACCTGGCGGGTAATCACTTTCTAAAGGTTAAACCGCCTAAAGTGGTATGGAAGGAACAAATCTGAAAATTATTAAGTGCCGCAGAAACAGGTTTCGCAGATTGATGTTATAATTATGGATCTACAGCAGTTCAATAAAAGAAAAAATTTCAAAGCCATAAGTGGTGATAGCAGAACAGCAAAGGCCCAGATAGGATCTACTCACGGAGAAAGGGATGCTATGGTGAGGAAAAGTAAACTATAGTTACGGCCGCACAGGGAGGATATCAAGTTCATCAAGATAGGATGTGACAGTAAGGTCAAGCAATGAACGCTGACGAACACTGATGAACACCGACGGATACATGAAACCCTAGTGCAGATCTAGGGTTGAAGAAAAAGAGACTTACCAGCTTCACGAGAGCAGCAAAGAGGTGCCGCAATTCTTTGATGCTCTTAGGTTGATGCAGCAGCCAAGGTCGTGGCAGAGGTTGAAGATCGATGGCGGCGGCAGAGCTTCAGGGCTCGGGCGACGCAAGGTTGAAGAAGAAGCGAAGAGGCACGGAGGGGAAAAGGAGAAAAGAACCCCCTGGCCCTATTTATAAGACGAATGGATAAACGACAGGCGCAGGAATCAAGGAGCCCCAAAACGGATTTGGGACACAACTGTCGCCTTGATTTTTGGAGGTTCATTAATAAAGGGGAGATATGTCTGGTTTTTTAATAAACAGGTGACGTCATGACGATTTACGATGATTTCAGA
The DNA here is from genome assembly GCF_018294505.1 of Triticum aestivum. Taxonomy (NCBI): domain Eukaryota; kingdom Viridiplantae; phylum Streptophyta; class Magnoliopsida; order Poales; family Poaceae; genus Triticum; species Triticum aestivum. The sequence goes on from NC_057801.1 coordinate 66,766,710, forward strand.
AGATGACATCATGGCGGTTTACAAGGATAACACGAACTCCAAGTTGAAGATTGACATGAACAAGTTCAAACCAATCTAGGGCCTAATGTTGGGGATATAACTACTGAGTATAAACTTCCCAGGAGGGGCCGGATTATACTCACAAGGTGTCATCCGTATAGAAGCCCATGAAGACAAGGAGTATGGCGCTTCACTACAGAGACTAGAAGGCCCAGAGGCCAAGGGCGGATTAGGGCCCATAGACGTAAACCGCCATGAGAGGTGTAACATGTATTGTAAGCTAGGGAAAGGAAGAAAACGAGCCAAACACTTGTATGAGCCGGCCTCGGGATTCGGTAGACCGGCCGGGCGCCAACCTGTGTATATAAAGGAACGAACCGACGACGGTTCAGGGACAAGAAACAACAACTCGAGAACTAGGCAAAGCGGATTCGCTCCCTAGTTATCGAGACCCCATCAATTCCACCAGAACTAGATCATAGGCTTTTACCTTCACCGCAAGGGGCCGAACCAGTATATAATCCCCGTGTCCTTTGTCCGGTTTAACCCCTCTAAGCTAACCTAGTCGCGATGGCTCACGACTAAGTCCTCACACTAGGACATCTGACGTGATATTTCCACGACACTATGCTCAGGAGACAACGCCTGTGATTGTCCTGGCCCTAGATCCAGAACAGATCGCGTCGTCCGGGGATGGGGGGCTGGACCCCACCATGGAAGCCGCATACTCTACGATGCTGGAGCCGAACACGGATCTAACCTCTTTTGAGGTCTGTGCCATCGGACCCTCGGACCCATATCCAGATATAGGTTCCGAACCGTGAGTGTCCACGCTCGTTGAATCTAATTGGGCGCCGACCTTGGAGTTTACCTCCACGGACATCTTTCAACACTCGCCCTTGGGTGATGTCCTAAACTCATTAAAGTCTCTCTCCTTGTCAGGAGATTCTTGGCCGAACTATGTCCGGCTTGAGTGGGAAACGGACGACGAAGAACTTCGCTGCCCACCCACCACCCACTTGATAGCCACTGTCGTTGACTTGACCGACATGCTTGACTTCGACTCCGAAGACATCGACAGTATGGACGACGATGCGGGAGAACAAGAGGAACCACCGCCCACATGGCGCTGGACAGCAACCTCGTCATACGACATTTACATGGTGGATACCCCCAAAGAAGGCAATGGCGAGAAGAAAAAGGATATAGGTGAGGACAAACCTCCCGAGAAGCAGCCAAAGCACCGACGTCAGCGGCGCCGCTCTAAACCACGCCATGGTAAAAATAGCAATACCGGCACAGGAGACAATAACACTCCAGACAATGCCGAAGTTAACCAAGAGGACCCCGCCCAGCCAAGCTTCGAATAGGCCGGACGGGAGGACGGGCAAGCCAACCCTGACGAACATGCCATAAATGAAGACTCAGATAACAATAATTACATGTCCCTCTCCAAGGACGAGAGGAGCCTCGGCGATGATGAATTTACTGTGCTAGAGGATCCCGTCGAACAGGAGCACTTCAAGCGCCGGCTTATAGCCACTTCAAAGAGCCTGAACAAAAAACAGCAGCAACTTCAAGCTAATCAAGATTTGCTCACTGATAAATGGACTGAGGTCCTGGCAGCCGAGGAATATAGACTCGAGCACCTAACCAAAAGCTACCCAAAGCGCAGGTTGTTACCTCAGTTTGACGATGAAGCACTGGAGCCTAAACTACCAGCGCATGATACAACTGACCGGGCACCACGTGGCCGAGACAAACCGACACATCAGCCCGAACACAAGCCCGCACCGCGTTGCCGAACAAAAATAAACACAAAAGCTAGAGGACATACAAATGACCTATGGTACGACTTGGAAAGGAGAGTAGGTTAGCCTAGATCGATCTACGGATCGCGGGGGCGCGCCCTAGTGCGCGACGACGGCCGCCAAACTAGGTATACTAAAAACCAAACTGTCCGGGCCGAGTACCGCAGACCAGTGATACGTCTCCAACATATCTATAATTTATGAAGCATTCATGCTATTATATTATCTGTTTTGAATGATTACGGGCTTTATTATACACTTTTATATTACTTTTGGAACTAACCTATTAACCGGAGGCCCAGCCCATATTGCTGTTTTATTGCCTGTTTCAGTATTTAGAAGAAAAGGAATATCAAACGGAGTCCAAACGGAATGAAACCTTCGACAAAGTTAATTTTGGAATATAACCAATCCCAGGAACTTGGAGTGCACGTTAGAAGATCCTCGACGAGGCCACAAGATAGGGGGTGCGCCCACCCCCCTGGGCGCGCCCTACCCTCTCGTGGGCCCCTCGAGGCTCCCCCGACCGACTTCTTTCGTCTATATAAGCCTACGTACCCTAAAAACATCAAAAATCTAGATAGATCGGGAGTTCCACTGCTGCAAGCCTCTGTAGCCACCAAAAACCTCTCGGGAGCCCATTCCAGCACCCTGCCGGAGGGGGATCCCTCACCGGTGGCCATCTTCATCATCATCTCGGCGCTCTCCATGACTAGGAGGGAGTAGTTCACCTTCGAGGTTGAGGGTATGTACCAGTAGCTATGTGTTTCATCTCTGTCTCTCTCTCTCGTGTTCTCTCTCGTGTTCCCTCTATGGCACGATCTTGATGTATCCCGAGCTTTGCTATTATAGTTGGATCTTATGATGTTTCTCCCCCTCTACTCTCTTGTGATGAATTGAGTTTTCCCTTTGAAGTTATCTTATCGGATTGAGTCTTTTATGAGAACACTTGATGTATGTCTTGGCGTGCTTATCTGTGGTGACAATGGGATATCATGTGCCACTTGATGTATGTTTTGGTGACCAACTTGCGGTTCCGCCCATGAACCTATGCATAGGGGTTGGCACACGTTCTTGACTCTCTGGTAGAAACTTTGGGGCACTCTTTGAAGTACTTTGTGTTGGTTGAATAGATGAATCTGAGATTGTGTGATGCATATCGTATAATCATGCCCACGGATACTTGAGGTGACAATGGAGTATCTAGGCGACATTTGGGTTTTGGTTGATTTGTGTCTTAAGGTGTTATTCTAGTACGAACTCTTTAATAGATTGATCCGAAAGAATAACTTTGAGGTGGTTTCGTACCCTACCATAATCTCTTCGTTTGTTCTCCGCTATTAGTGTCTTTGGAGTGACTCTTTGTTGCATGTTGAGGGGTTGTTATATGATCTATATATGTTATTATTGTTGAGAGAAATTGCACTAGTGAAAGTATGAACCCTATGCCTTGTTTCCTACCATTGCAATACCATTTACGCTCACTTTTATCGCTTGCTACCTTGCTGTTTTTATAATTTCAGATTCCAAATACCCTTATCTACCATCCATATTGCACTTGTATCACCATCTCTTCGCCGAACTAGTGCACCTATACAATTTACCATTGCATTGGGTGTGTTGGGGACACAAGAGACTCTTTGTTATTTGGTTGCAGGGTTGTTTGAGAGAGACTATCTTCATCCCATGCCTCCTACGGATTGATAAACCTTAGGTCATTCACTTGAGGGAAATTTGCTACTGTCCTACAAACCTGTGCACTTGCAGGCCCAACAACGTCTACAAGAAGAAGGTTGTGTAGTAGACATCAACCAGCTCCATCCGAACTGTGTCACGACGTAGCTCGACATAGAGGCGCCGCAGACCCCCTGTGCTTCACTGATGAAGTGATGGAACACGAGTTCCCAGAAGGGTTTAAACCCGTAAACATCGAATCATATGATGGGACAACAGATCCTGCGGTCTGGATTGAAGACTTTCTTCTCCACATTCATATGGCCCGTGGTGATGATATCCATGCCATCAAGTATCTCCCACTAAAACTCAAGGGACCAGCTCAGCACTGGTTGAATAGTCTGCCCGAAAACTCCATTGGCAGTTGGGAGAACCTGGAAGACGTGTTTCTTGACAACTTTCAGGGCATCTATGTACGACCACCGGAAGGTGATGACTTAAGTCACATAATACAACAGCCGTGAGAGTCAGCCAGGAAATTCTGGACTTGGTTCATAACTGAAAAAGAACCAAATCGTGACTGTCCGGATGCCTGAAGCCCTAGAGGCCTTTAAGCATAACATCCAGTGACGAATGGCTAGCCCGACACCTTGGACAAGAGAAGCCGAGATCCATGACAGCCCTTATGACGCTTATGACCCGCTTCTGTGCGAGAGAGGATAGCTGGCTAGCTCGCAGCAACAGCACCTCAAGTAAACCTGGAAATTCTAAATCCAGAGACGACAATAGCAAGCCCATCACAACAAGCACAAACATTGAAACAACAGCGATAGCACCGAAGACACAGTTGTCAACGCCGGACTTAGCGGCTCTAACACCGATCAAAGAAAGAAAGCAATTCAAAGGAAAGAATCCGAGCCCATCCAGTTTGGACTGCATACTCGACCGTCCATGCCAAATTCACGGACATCCCCAGGTACACCAGCTAATCATACCAACAGAGGATGCTGGGTCTTCAAACGATGGCAAGTCAAATGCCGACAGCAAGCAGAAGGGGTCGCAAAGCGATGACGATGACGAGGAGCCCCCGGCCACCAAAGACACGAGGGCAAAAGACGTTCCCTCCGCAAATCAAAATAGTGAATATGATATACGCCACCCACATTCCTAAGGAGGAGCGGAGGTGCGTACTCAGGGACGTTTACGCGATGGAGCCAGTCGCCCCAAAGTACAACCCATGGTCGTCTGGCTCGATCACCTTTTATAGCAAGGATCATCCGACCAATACCCGTCACAGCAGCTCAGCCGCACTGGCCCTTGACCCAATAATCGACAAATTTCACCTCACTCAAGTCCTCATGGATGGAGGCAGCAGCCTGAACCTGCTTTATCAGGATACAGTGCACAAGATGGGCATAGATCCTTCAATGATCAAACCCACTAAAACCACATTTAAAGGTGTCATACCAGGTGCAGAGGCGTGTTGTACAGGCTCAATCACACTGGAAGTGGTCTTTGGAACCCAGATAATTTCAGAAGCGAAGAGTTAATCTTCGACATTGTCCCCTTCCGCAGTGGTTATCATGCACTGCTTGGACGAACCGCATTTGCTCAATTCAATGCGGTGCCACACTAAGCTTATCTTAAGATTAAGATGCCTGGTCCACACTGTGGCATAACAATCAAGGGAAATGCTGAATGCTCCCTCCGTACCGAAGAGCACACCGCTGCCCTAACAGCAGATGAACAGAGCGGCCTCTTTCAATCAAACACTAATTCGACGCCAAGTTCCCGGACATTATAAAAAGAGTCCGAACTACATCACGACACGAGAGCCCAGCTCGTCGAGAGCTCAATTTACCACTTTGGCAATGGACGGAGGCGCGGCAAGGTGGTGTCCCACAATACGAATCAATCGGCAGGGGACACACAAACATTTTTTATTTTCTTTCTGGTTCACTTTTTGCCTAGGCCATCATCGGCGACCTGGCAACTAGGCCTATGAAGGACGGACACACCACGGAGGGAGACAGCTCGAACGCGCAGGGGAATCCCTAGATATTTCCCTCGACGATCATCCTACTATTATCCGGATCCGCATGCAGCTCCCGCCCTGGCCACAACAGGTTTCGAAGTCATATTCCCTTTTTATCGCACTACTTGTACTCATACGCTTTGACGTATTATTCAATTACAAAACTGCGGCGACATATGCCGTTCACTTGTCATTTCTTTTTATTGATATTCTTTGTCAAATAGCAGCCGTACACTTTGGTACGCCTTAATATGCCACGGGCTTCAATGTACCCATAATGCGGCAAACAAGTCCAAACACCTTCATGGCTTTTCGGCACCCTGAACTTATAGCATTATATGCATCAGCTCCGAATCATGTCTTTGGTCAATTGTTGGGTTTGCCCGGCTCCCGTGTTTTGCTACCTTACGTTCCGCTCTATCGGGTAAGGCGGCATAGGGAGAACTACTGGGATTGTGTCCCGGTTCTTCCGGACGAGCACCTCAGTAGAGAAAGACGAAAACTGACTATCATGATGCGGCGAGAGCTGGTCGCTGTTCGAGAGGTCTCAAAATCCATGAAGATTTCTTCCGCATTACGCGATAACTAATGCAGCATGCGAAGGATCGGTTTTATCCGATCAGGTGCTGATAGAGCCCCTAGTATGGTCTTCCGAACACTAGGGTTTGCGCCTACCTTTCTTTTGTCAAACTCCTATGGCTAAGTGAGGATGATAAAGCCTTATAGTCCGATTACCTGGTTCGTTGCGCCGAACACCTCCTTAAAGGACCCAAAATTGGGGTAAAGAGTGTTTGGATTTATCCTGAACACCCCGTACTTCCTACGTTGGGGAAGAAGCCGACGACATGCCAACTCTCATAATTAATATAAATAACTGCAGCACAGGAGGTAAATTTATTAAAAGAAAAGCACTATATAGTAACGTTGTTTCGTATTACAAGCCGGACAACATGAATATATTCATGGGAAAATAATGTCCTTGGCACAATGTTCCGCCACAAGGCGGGATCCCTCCAGGACACCTTCGTAGTACAATTATGGTTTGTGGTGCTCCTTCCCTTCGGGTGGTCCTTCGGTCATCAGCTTAACAACATCCATCTTTGGGCAGTGCACCTTAATGCAGGCAAAAGCCATTCGGGCACCTTCAATACAGACCGACCGCTTGATCGCATCAATCCAAGGACAGGCGCTAACCAGCCGCTTCACGAGTCCGAAGAAGCTCCTGGGAATTGCTTCGGCAGGCCATAGCTGAATAACCAAGTCTTTTATGGCTAGTTTGCCGCCCTATGCAACTCGACCAACTGTTTCAGCTGATCGATAAAGGGCACAGGATGTTCTGGCACAAGGTATTGCGACCAGAACAGTTTCTCCATGGAACTCCCTTATTCGGCTTGATAGAATTGTGCGGCATCAGATATGCTGCACAGTAAATCCGGAAACGCCCCTGGAGAGCCCCGAATTCGGGTTAGCAACAAGAATCTTTCCTTTACATACTTGCTTTGTATAGAAAAAGGCTTACCCGCCGCGATCTTGCTGGCCTCCTGGATTTCCTAGAGGGCACCTTGGGACTCATCCTGGGCATCGCATGCGGCTTGATGAGCCTTGCTGAGTTAGGATTCTTTATCAGACAGGCTCTGCTCCAAGGTCTCACACCTCTTCCCAACTTCCTGGATTTCTTGTTGAACTTCAGCGACCTTGGCCTCGTGTTTTTCACGATCGGCCTGCTCCTTGGCTTCCCTCTTTTTGGCTGCGGCCACCGCCTTCTTAAGAGCCTCGAGCTCGGACATCGCTCCTGGCACACATCACGATGTTTTTTCGTCACAATCAATCGTTGATTGATACTGAATCAAAACAAGGTTTTACATACCTTGATTATCCTCTAACTGCTTCTTCACTTGGCCGAGCTCTTCTTCGGCCCGCTCCAGACGCTGCTTTAGTTTGGAGACTTCTGCAGTATGAGAAGTGGCAGTCAATAAAGATGTCGTCTTAAACAAAATATAATAATAAATAAGGGTGTCGCATGGCAAGTCTCCTGCGAGCATATATTTGATACTTTGTCCGACTTTTCTTTTCGAACACTGAACAATGTATCAGGGGCTACTATCTATACTATGACACTCTTCAAGCCTCACCACTTACCTCAAAGCCTGTAAAAAGGCTAGTGCAGGCTTCAGTCAGCCCGCTTTCCGCAGACTGAATCTTCTCAATCACCGCACCCATAAGGGAGCGGTGTTCTTCAATGATGGAAGCGTTCTTTAACACTGTCGATAAAGCATTCAACACCTCTGGCTGGACAGAGGTCGCCGGTGGAACAGGCGCACCCCCTTCTGTTGAAGAAGGTTTCCTTCCTGCTCCGGATCCGTGGTTGTCTCCGGAATTGTGTCCGGCTGGGGGCCGAATTCAAGACGACCCCCGCCGTAAGTATCCATGGGGGTCTCCTCCCCCATGTGGCCGGCCGCCAGGGTTTGATCCTATGGCGCCGCTCGAACGGTCTTCCCAGCCCCTCCTTGGCCTGGGCCCATTTGGGACAACACTTCGGTGTCGTCTGCATGTTTGGGGGAGGTGGCCGTCGGGGGAGTTCCGCTATCCCTCGCGTCCGAACCTAGTGAATCCTCCGACGAGGATTGCTCGGCGCGGGACCTGGCCGGGCTGCAATATGCGTGGCTCAATACATCAACATTGTGCGATAATGAGTCCGGATAAGTTAATGTATTCGGATTTTATGTACTCACGATCTAACCAGGGACTGGACCCTGGGATCCCACTCTGGGCTGCTGTTGGTGGCGGTAGTGGAATCGTCTACGGAGGAGGCTTTCCCCCTCTTAGACGACTTAGCCTCCAAGCATTTGGAGGCCGTCCTTTTCTTTCTCCCCTTCGCTGGGGGGATTGGCTTTCCTCCTTTTCCTCGTCCTCTTCAGAGGAAGAGCAGACCTCCAAGTCTTTGGACACTTTGTCCGAAGTGCCCCTGCGACGAAGGCCGCCCCTGGTCTCTTTGGCCTTCTTCTTGGCCTTCTTATTAGGCGCCTTATAAGGTGCCGGGACCAGCATCTTCATTAGAAGTGGGCCGGCTTGCTCTTCTGGCAGCGGGGCCGGACAGTAGATCCGCTCCGCCTTCTTCGTGTAGCCCTTGGAGAATTGTCGGAAAATATATTAAGCATTTCCTTTAAAATACACAGCTAAGGCGTACATTTTTCTAATATCTAAAAACTTACTGAACTTGCGGGATGGGACGGTTTGTACCCCTGGTCCTTGGCCGAGTCCGGCCACGATTTGCTGAACTTGAAGAGCACATTCCAGATATCTTCATGCATTGTGCCGAAGAGCTCCGTGAGTGTCTAGTGCTTGGCTGGGTTGAATTCCCATAAATTGCAAGCCTTGTGTTGGCATGGGAGAATCCGGTGAACCAACATCACTTGGACTACATCAACAAGTTTGATGTTCTTCTCTCCCATGCTATTGACGCGCGCTTGGAGCGTTACCAGTTCGTCTGACGAAGACCAGTATAGGCCCTTCTCGAGCCAGGACGTAAGCCGCAATGGGGCTCCAGATCGGAGTCCGGGAGCCGCGGCCCATTTGGGGCCACGTGGCTCAGTGACGTAGAACCATTGTTGCTGCCACCCTTTGACATAACCATTAAATGTACCTGATGGCCATGCGACATTGGGCATCTTGCTCACCATGGCGCCTCCACACTCGGCATGCTCGGCGCCCACCACCTTGGGCTTCACATTGAAAATCTTCAGCCACAACCCGAAGTGTGGAGAGATGCGGAGGAAGGCCTCGCACATGATGATGAACGTCGAGATGTTGAGGAAAGAATTGGGGGATAGATCATGGAAATCGATCCCATAGTAATACATGATGCAACGAACGAATGGGTGGAGGGGAAACCCCAACCCATGGACAAAGTGAGGGAGGAATACGACCCTCTCGTGGGGTTCCGGGGTAGGGACGATTTGACCCGCCGTCGGGAGACGGTGTCCAGTCTTCTTGGCCAGATACCTGGCCTCCTGAAGTTTCTTTATATCCTTCTCCCGGATAGTGGAGGCCATCCACTTGCCTCCAGCTCCGGATCCGGACATTTTCGGAGTGCTCTTGCGGGCGGAGAAGGCGAAGGCTTGGGCATTGGAGCTCGAGACTGGATGAGTAGAGGAAGGAGAAGGCGAGGGTGAGAGAGGGGAATTCTTATCCCTTTATAAATGCAAATCATGCACCTCCCCGCATGCCCTAAAACTCGCTTATTCCCCAAGTGCCGTGCTAATGGCATGGTTGGGTTACCCGCGCCCGTATTGATGACAATCCTGTGACAAAAGGACACGATCTCTGCTTCGACAAGACGTGTCAATAAAACTGCCTCGCGAAACGTGTCGTGGCAGGCTGATAAAACGGTTCGAATAATTACCGGGCCACGATGTGATGCACTACAAAAAAAAAGACACATCCGTGACATTTTGGGCCGAACGAATTTTTTTTCTTTCATACTTATGACACTTCTATGAGAATAATTGTGACAAAACCCAGTATCATCATAGATGTGCTGGGCTCCTACTTCTATGATAAAAATCATGACAGAAAATGGGCTTTTTGTCCTGGGCGGGCCGGAGACGCAGCTGCATGACATTCTTTGGGTCATCCATGATGGAAAAAACCATGGTAGAATTGAGGGTGAGGAAATTTTTGGCGAGTTCCCGGTTACGGTGGGTGGTCGGGGGCCGAGCGATGCGCGTTTCTCTCGTACACATAGGCGCGTGTGTGCGAGGCGTTGGCTCTAACTGAACCCGAGCGAGGCGTTGGGCTCTAACTGAACCCGAGCGATTGCATTGCAGGCTACGCGTTACTGAACCCGAGCGATCGATCGATGGCTGTTAACTGAACCTGATCGAGCGATTCCTTCGCTACTGCTGCTAACTGAAGCCGATCGATCGAGCCGGTTGGGGCTGGATGAATAGTGAGAGGTGGGAGTGGATGAACAGGACCCCGATCGATCGAGCCGGTTGGGGCTGGATGAACAGGACCCCGTGGAGGGCGGGATGAACATGATGAATCCGTGGAGGGCTGGATGAATAGTAGATGATGGAGGGGTGGATGAACAGTAGCCCTTGGAGGGGTGGTTGAACATGAGCCCGTGGAGAGGGCACTACTAAGAAAACGGCTATAGCTAATATGGACATTAATGGCGCACCATATATAGGTACGCCATTAAACTCTAAATACTGATGGTGCACCACTTCCACAGTGCGCCACTACTAACAATTTTTTTAATTTGTTTTTCAAAACTAGTAATGGCGCACTAGGGGATAGTGCGCCATTACTAGTTTTAACTAGTAATGGCGCACCACACCCTCGGTGCGCCACTACTAACAATTTTTTAATTTTTTCAAAGTTAGTAATGGCACCCCGTGGGTGTGGTGCGCCATTACTAGTTTTAACTAGTAATGGCGCACCACACCCACGGTGCGCCATTACTAATTTTGACCAAAAATTCCACCAAATGCACCCCCCCTGTGGACAGCCTTTTCAGTTTTAAAGAAAATGATGGAAATGTCAAAAAAAAAAGAAAATAAGTTTCCCATGTGATATGTGGTCTAGTTGTTGGGAAAATTTACAAATATGGATTTCGAATTTATTTGCAAAATCTCTCTAGAATTTAGTAAAATGGGCATAACTTTTGCATACGAACTCGGATTATAAAGTTTTTTATATGAAAAATCATCTACTCGAAAAGATACATCTAAATTCAACCGGGTTGAAGATTTTTGAAATCCCCAAAAACCTAACAGAAAAAAGTTACGATGCTTTTAAGATTTGGAGGCAAAAAAATTGAGAAAATAAAAAAAATTAGTAGTGGCGCACCTGCCCATGGTGCGCCATTACTATCTTCCCGCCTTCAAAATTCAAAAAAAAATAAAAAGTTAGTAATGGCGCACTTGCCCACGGTTTGCCATTACTATGTCGTATATATGGCTGGGTGGGGTCCTCTCCTCCCCTCCATCTCCTCCTTTCCTTCACTCCATCTCCTCCTATCCTCCACTCCATCTCCTCCTCTCCTCCACTCCATCTCTCCTCCACTCCATCTCAACTCTTCCACTCCATATCACCTCCTCTCCTCCACCATACTCCCCTTCTCCTCTCCGGCGACCTCCTCCTCCCTCCTCTCCTTCCCTCCCCTCATGGTTTCTTCTCCCTCCTCTCCGATGAGCTCCTCCTCCCTCCTCTCCGGTGATCTCCTCCTCCCTCCTCTCCGGTGAGTTCCTCCTCCCACCTCTCCGGTGAGCTCCTCCTCCCTCCTCTCCTCCCCTCCCCTCACGATTTCTCCTCCCTCCTCTTTGGTGAACTCCTCTCCGGCGACCTCCTCCTCCTCTCCGGCGATGTAGGCAAGCTCCTCTCCGGTGACCTCCTCTCCTCCCCTCCCCTCACGGTTTCTCCTCCCTCCTCTCCGGTGAACTCCTCTCCGGCGACCTCCTCCTCCTCTCCGGCGATGTAGGCGAGCTCCTCTCCAGTGACCTCCTCCTCCTCCCCCTCTCCTCCTCACGGTCTCTCCTCGTCCCTCCTCTCCGGCGAACTCCTCTCCGGCAAAATAACATATAGGATCCAAAAACGAGAAAAAAATTTGAAAAAATATCCTACAAAAAAACAAGCAAAAAAATGAGCAAAAAAAGGGCAAAAAAATCGCGATCCAGATCCAAATTCAAAATTCAAAAATAGCAATGGCGCACGGTGGGGGTTAGACGGTGCGCCACTACTATTTTCCCGCCTTCAAAATTCAGAAAAAAAATCAAAAAAATTCAAAAAAAAGTTACCAGTGGCGCACCTGTAGCAATAGTAATGGCGCAATACAAGGTGCGCCATTAGTATTTGTTACTAGTGGCGTGGTACTAGTGGCGCACCTATAGTGCGCCATTAATAGCCAAAATAGGTGCGCCACTAACATGCCTTTTTCTAGTAGTGGGGGTGGTTGAACAATAGCCGGTGGAGTAGCGCGCGGTGGAGGCTGGATGAACAGGAGCCCGTGGATGAACAGTCGCAGGTGGAGGCTGGAGGAGGTCGATGATGGATGAACAGTAGCCCGTGGAGGCTGGAGCAGGTCGATGGTGGAGATGAACAGTATCCTATGGAGTCCCGTTTTGCGGTACGCCACAGCCCCCCCGATGAACAGGACCCCCGTTTCGACCGTAGCGCTCCAATAGAAGTCCGTTTCGTCCGTTTTGCGGTACGCCACACCCCTCCTGATCAACAGGACCCCCATTTCGACTGTAGGAGGTCCGTTTCCTCCGTTTTGCGGTACGCCAGACCCCTCCCGATGAACAGGATCCCGTTTCGAACGTGGCCGGTCAAACACAAGGCCGTTTCCTCCGTTCTGCGGTACGCCAGGCCTCGTTTCCATCGCCTGTTCCATCCAAGCCCTCCCGATGAACACGATGACGCATTCCGTTTCGACCCAGCCAGTTGGCTCCCCATGAACACGACGACGACGCTGTTTCTCCGTTCGGACCCAGCCATGTACGCGAGCCCTGACCGTACGTATGCGCGCGTTGGCGTTCGAGACCCCGCCCGTATGTACGTACGTGGCCGTATTTTCTTTCTTGCACACTGGCCACTGTACATATGTGTATATGCTACGTGCGCGCCTCTACTATGACACGTGCGCGCCTCTACATCGACCAGTATATATGTACGTACACGTTCGTGACCAGAATGACAACGCTACGTACGGTTCAACCAGGTGGGTCCCGACTGTCGGGCACTTCCTTGCGTGCGAAGATGTAGCTGGTGGGTCCCAGCAGTCAGGGGGGCGAATCGTTTTTTTGCCCAGACACACTTCCTTGCGTGCGAAGATGTAGCTGGTGGATCCCAGCAGTCAGGCGGGAAATGTTTTTTTCACGAAATACAGTGGCCCATCCGGTGGGTCCCTGCTGTTAGGTGGAGGTATCATTATTTTCTGCGTAATAAGGAGGCACTTCCTTGCTGCGGCCGTGCACCCAGTACAGTCCACGTCTGATGGAAGTCGTTCCTTGACCATGTTGACCATGCCGCGCCGAGAGCACCACCGCGGTAGATGATGGCGAGGCCTCGGAAGGGGACGACGCGAAGCTGGGGAAGACGTGGCAGTTGATGCCCACGCGGAGAGGAGTATGAGGGTTCACTGATTTGGCTGCGGTGTCAGGCTGCCGTCGCCGCAGAATAACAAGGGGTGTGCGTGAGTAGAGGGATGGCCTGGCCAGCGGTGGGAGTAGTATGGGGGCGGTGAGGCCTCCGCGGCAGCACAGCCGACCACGGGAGGCAGGAGCAGGCGGCACGACCGGCGCTGCTTTGGGCGGCTGGAGCAAGAAGACCAGAGGTTGAAGAAGCACTATGGCCGTTGGATGGACATCATACGGTCATTGGAGTATTGACTAAGTTGACAAAGCCCTCCGTCCCCGTAAACTTAGTAGGCCCACAAGTCATCCACCCACTATGGTGTGTCCCTGCTAGCAGGGGTATTCATTTTTTTGTGCGTAATAAGGAGACACTTCCTTGCGTGCGAAGATATAGCTGGTGGGTCCGACCTGTCAGCGGGGGAATGTTTTTTTCGCGAAATACAGAGGCCCTTCTAGTGGGTCCCAGATGTCGGCTGGAGGAATCTTTATTTTGCGAGTAATAAGGAGGCATTTCCTTGTGTGCGGCCGTGGACCCAACTGTCAGCCTCTCCACGTACAGTCCATGTCCGATGGAAGTCGTTCCATGACCATGTTGACCACGCCGCACCGAGAGCACCAGGGCGGTGGATGATGGTGAGGCCTAGGAAGGGGACGACGCGGAGCCGGGGAAGAAGCGGTAGTGGATGCCCACGCGGAGAGGAGTATGAGGGTTCACTGGTTCGGCTGCGGTGTGAGGCTACCGTCGTCGCAGGGCCTGGCTAGCGGTGGGAGTAATAGGGGGTGGTGAGGCTTCAACATCAGCACAGCCGGCCACTGGAAGCAGGAGCAGGTGGTCTCGCCGGCGCTGGTTTGGGCGGCTGGTGCAAGAAGAGCAGCACTTGAAGAAGCAACAGGACCATTCGATTCAAATCCAACGGCTACTGCTGCTACAATCATTTGTTGACTAAGTTGACAAGCCCTGCATACGCTTCAAGTTAGTAGGGCCATAGGTCAGCCTCCCAACCGGTGCGCCCCAGATCTCAATGGGAGGAATCATTTTTTTCACATAATAAGGAGGCAATTGATTGCGTGCGGCCAGGCCAGCGGAGGGAGTAGGGTGGGCTGGGGAAGCCTGCGCGGCATCACAGCGGGCCACAAGAGGAGGGAGCAGGCAGTCCCGTCAGTGCTAGTTTAGGCGGCTGGAGCAGGAAGATCAGAGATTGAAAAAGCACGTCGGCCGTTGGATGGACATCCAACAGTCACCGCTGCTAGAATCGTGTGTTGACTGGCAAAGCCTTGCGTAAACAAGTTAGCCTCGAAATCTGTGGCGTGTACAACCCATTTGCTATTATTTTTACAATTTTTACTCATTTTCTAATTCATATGGAAATTATTGCAGCCCATTTTCCATTTTTAGAATTGCTGCCCATTTTCTGGACAGTACCAGGGTTAAAAAAATTAACTAAATATGTGCGAAATTTTGAAAATTCGCAAATTTTGGCTGGGGAACAAAATATTCCTAATCCAAAAATTAGTAGTTATACTAAAACAAATTTAAAAATAAATTAGTACTATGTCATGTTAAATCCAATGAAATACTATAAAATATTAGTGAAGAACAAAAACAAAAAAAGAAACTAATATCCCATTTGCTATATTTTTTTTTGGAATTTTTGACCCCTTTGATATTACTTTTAACAGACATTGACCATACTCTTTGGCCAGGCCGGAATGCATCCCTCCTCGTCTTGAAAGATTTGCAGCCCAGTAAGTCAAAGAAAACAAATAGGCCTAGCTTGGGTATTGTTCAGAAAGAAATACTGGGCTACCTATTTTCCCAAAGTAAAACCTGCTCGGCTGGTCATGTTGTTAGACGGGCCAAAGAGACCGCACAACGCATTTTATAGCCTGCTCCTCCGAATTACTACTCAAAAAAAAATTTGTGCAATTCTGTCGTTAATTGACTATACGTTAAAAATGATGTGGGTCCCAGATATCAGCAGGGTGGATTAGAGTAAAAAAACAAGGGGTGCATCTGAGTAGTAAAAGAGGCGCTTGCTTGTGTTCGGGAGTTGACCTGGTGGGTCCGTACTGTCATACTCACAACTACAGTTCTCTCCCGATTCACTATGTTGACAGGGACCGTCTCGAAAAAAAACTATGTTGACAGGGCCGGACGGCGGCACCGCGGCGAGCGCACCAAGGAGGAGGATAAAGTGTTGTCACCAATGTGCTGGGCTGGGTTGGACATTCTTATTGAAAAATAAAAATGGACCGTAACTATTTACGATGTTGACTATGATTTGCATGGGTCCACTGATTGCAGGAAGAAAATGCTGGGAGAAAGAAGACTGGTCGCTATCTTTGCCTAAGAATAATATCGACTGGATGTAATGACACTATCATAGGAAATAGTATCCTCTTGTTAAATCATGAATTTAAAGAACTGATGCATGAGCATTTAGCTTTATTTATTTATTTACTTATTTATATTTAGGGGACCATGAGCATGTACCTAGGCCGGATTCATGTGAGAGCCTCCTTTCTAGTTAATTATGGGCTCCTCTATTGGGCCTTCATCAGTGGGCTGCATATTATTAACAAGTGGAAAATGTGTTCCGTATGAAAAATAGTATGCGTTACGTACGGTACGGGGCACTAAGGATCGAACCATGCAACGACTTCCAAAACATTGTGTTTGTCGTTCTAACAACACATTTATTCAACCAACAGATGAAATATACTACTGATTGTACATTGAAAACAGCAGCAGCAGCAACCAGTGCTGGGGGTGCAACAGAAGCAGTAAGCAGGCCAGAAGAGTGAAGACGCAGCTCTCTCTTCCAAACCAAACATCAGCCATTATTACAAAAGGGCTACCAAAAAAGAACAAGTGTATGCATCAAACTAAATAAAGATCCTACTACACCAAGTGTACGCATCTAACTAACTGGCTCAGTTAGATGTTACTATTTATTAAGCTGTGGAGATTGGCTGACGGCTTGAACCAGAAGGGTGCCTGACGAGGGAAACTCCAGCCAGCAGGTCGAAGTATGATACTTGTGACCCTCTCTCCTACTTTGGGTTGCAGAGCGTGGCGGCACATATCAGGGTATGGTGCATGCAGAGATGCATGGTATGCTGTGTACACACAGTTTTTCCTAATGAACGAAACCACGCTCCATCATGATCCTTGCCGTCCATTATCTCCTGGTTAATCGGATATTTCAGTCCGAAAAACAGAGAGCGTATACCAAGGCTACTTACCAGCCTCCATTCAGAAATTCCTGAAGGCCCAGAGAAGCTGGGATCCTGCTCAAAGTCCTTGCAGTGACTGTGATTGTATTCTGCGAAACAACATGTCCAGTACGTGCGAACGATCATAAATCGTTCGCCGTCGTCTGATCGAGCCAGGAACCACCTGCAACTGCCATGCTGCTTCTCTTTGAAAGGTTCTGGGATTAGGAAGCGTAGGGACACCAGGCGGCCTACAACATCATATCAAGTTGGAGTCAAATAAAAAAGGGCTCTTGATGTAGTCAATCTTGAGAACAGCATGTTATGAGCATGCATATTTTTTCAGTAAATGTTGATAGTAATATAAGCAAGCCATCATGATATCATAGGAAAGTAACATACTGCTGTAACAGCCGATTGCAACGATGACTGGAGTAGGCCAGCAATACTTCCAGCCATAGAAGGAGTCGACAGCGTAAATGAAGCCCTTGTGTTCAATGGCATCAGAGACCCATGGAGGATGTATGATCCTACGATGGACGTGCAGATTTACCCACTTACCGCAATGACCTGTCAGATAGGCGAGACCGTGGTTGAAGAACGCAATTAGCCTGAAGTCTTTATAATTCGCAGATCTTGTGGGCACTTGGCAAATTACAACCTTGAGCAAATCAAACTTGGTATCATGTTGGCTACTGTAAGATTCCGAGTATTCTGGGCCACGGTGCCAAAGCAGTGTAGTGTTAATCGAAGGAAGGGGGATCAATCGCTGGGTGTAGACCTCCACGAGCATCCAGCTGCCGCGACCGTCGACGAGCACCATCCAAGACGTGTTCAAGCCGACCCAGTACATACCGTTAATGTAGTTGAGGGTGATGGGGATCGGATCGCAGTCAAGGGGATTGATGCTCGCCACCCTACGATCGTTATGCTGCATGACACGCCATTTCTGAAGATCATGCGGCATCAGCAAGCTAGTAAACGATACAGCCCCGACGAGCACGCGACGAGCGGCATGGTACTGAGATTGTCCACACGGAAAACAATGAGCTTTATTACCTCTATGGGGAGCGAATTCCAACCACTCTTTCGGCGGACGCTGCTCGGTTCTGCCATTGTTAGTGCTTGGGTTTCGGACGAGGGGGGGAGGCGCCTTAGCAGGGATGGAAGATTGGACGAGATTATGTGCGGGACAAAGATGATGAAGCGAATATTTGCTGCGGGAAGTGGACAGGTGATGATGACTACAACACGCCGCTTGACTTACGAGACACATACCAGCAGCGTAGGGTCATATCGATGCCAGACAACTTGCTTGAGTGATCACAGTACTGGTACTCCCTACAGTACCTACTACTATGCCCTAACTTGCTTGAGTAGAGTAGTACGACCAAAAATTGAACTAACATTATATATAGTACAATAAATGCTGATGCATGTCACCTAAAATTATATAATTCAAAACTATGTTCAAATATGAATCCAACGATATAGTTTTTGTTGACATGCACTAACATTTTGTCAGTTTAATCTTCAGTCAAATTCAATGGGGGACTAATAAACCACGACCAATGTAGTACAAGTGTAGAGGGCGGCCCTGCACGGGAGTCTCACCCCGCTTGTGGCGCCGCAGTAAAGCCGTCATATCACAAAACCCAACCACTGCCAGTAATAAGTGGCCTGGTAAAATAAACGGACAAGCAACCATCACATCCTTCCGTCTTTTTTGCATTTCATCTCTCTGCATTTACTTTCTCCGGTTCATCTCGCACACTCGATCCCTAGCTACTACTCCTAGTATCCCTAGCTACTACTCCTAGGGCCAGTTATTTTGGCGGCTTAAAAAATAAGCCGTCTCTTGCCCATCTTTTTCCATAAGACTAGTCACAGTGGAGAGTAACATTGAGGCGCCTCACTCATTTATCTGGGCATCTAAACTACTAGCTCCGTCCTGGTTTGTAGGTCCCTTTTGTAGTTTGTGTCAAATTTTGACTAAATATTTAACTAACAAAAATTTAATGCATGTCAAGAAAAATTATTTCATTGGATTCGTATTTGAACATAGTTTTCAAAAATATAATGTTTGGTGACATGCGTGAACATTTTGTTAGTTTAATCTATGGTCAAAATTTGGCACGAAATACAATGGGGACCAATAAACCCAGACGGAGGTAGTACTACTAGTACTCCCTTCATTTTTATATTCAAGGCCACAAACTCAAATTATAGGTACCAAGATAAAAATCAATGTGTGCTTTACAAGTCAATTTATTTTCTCGTTTACCGGGTTAATTAATAGGGTGCATGCACATTAGAAGAAATTGACTGGCCGTGAGAGAGGAAGTAGATGAGTTTGTCATTATCATCCACTACATGCATGCTAGTAATTAATCCATGGGTTACTAGTACATGGAAACATCATTAATATTTGTCTCAATTACTGTTGGTGGCCTTGTATAGATGCAAAATGTATTTTTTATAGTGGCCTTGTATACAAAAATGGAGGGAGTAACTCCTTCCGGGTTTATTCATCACCATTGTAATTTGTGGTAAATTTTGACCAAACATTTAACTGATAAAATGTTAGTGCACATGACATCACAAACATTCCATTAGTTAAATTTATGATCAAAATTTGACACAAATTACAATGGGGACCAATAAACCAGGACTGAGCTAGTAGTAAAGGGATTACTACTAATCTAGAAGCCTAAACAAACTGGCCCCTGGTACTCCTACTAGTAGTACTAGTACTCAAGTTGGAATTTCAATTGCACGGCACAGCTTGTTAGGCAAAAAATTCGATACAGGGTGTAGGAAGCGGTTTGGGAATTTGCATGCCTTTCCAACCAGTTAGATACTTCATACAAAGTACGACAGACAAATAACCACAGAGAAGGAAGCTAAAGTAAACAATCAAATGAGCATTTTTGCATTTGTTTTGCATTGAATCGTTTCACAAGCTTGACTAGTGCTGTTTTTCTACTTTTACAAAAACCGCATCGTAATGTTAAAACGTGCATTTGCCCGTACATAAGTAATAGTAGTACTCCCTCTGTCTAGGTGTATAAAGTCTTCCTTCCTACTTGGTCAAGGTGCACAACCAAAGATGACGTATTCACCTGAACGGAGGGAGTAGCACAGTTTGCAAGCATATATATAGAGAGATGTGTAGTGCGATAGTATATAGTACTAAAGTTTGTGCTGTATGCATCTACTTACGAAATGTGTATGAATACACAAGGTTTCCAAACTTTCCCTCTTACATACTTAATTAAGGATGCTAATAATTCCCGAACGTTCGGGATTTATCATTTGCGTCCCAAAACTAATGAGATCACCTTATGAAACTAAATTATACTTCCTACTAAAAGCCACGACGCTCGCAGGAGCACTTGCGGCATGCCACGAGTGCCCTGGTGCGCGGCTCTTTCCCAGCGCGCCGACACAACGCCTCTTCCTCAACCTCGCAACTCGCAAGGTGCTGATTGGCGGCTTGCCGGCGGGCGAGCGCGATCTCACCGGTGTGGTGATCCAGCACCAACAGGTACTCCTCCTCGCTGGAAGCATGCACCTGGTCCACCTACCGCCAAGCGTAGATGAGGCGCTTGGGCCCGACTGCACTGAGGGATTTGGCACGGGCGTCCTCCGCCACCATCACGGCCCTTGCACAAGCCTTCTGCCAAAGAGCCAATTGCCAGACTCTCTCGGACGTGACATAGACCTGCCAGGCAGCTTGCACCGCAGCATGCTTCTCTTCCTCAGCCTTCTTCTCCGCCTCTATTTTGGCGTGCTCTGCCGGCGGCAAAGCCTCCCACATGGCGACATCCATTTATTTCCAAAGCTCCTCAAGGCTGGGGGGCTCAGTGGGTGGCGCAGCGTTCTCCTTGTAGCGGGGAGTCGACGCGTCCTCCGATGCGTGTGCTGGCGAGACTGGGAACGCCGACACGTCCACCTCAACGCGTCGTGGCGAGGAGTGGAACGGCAACGCGTCCTCCTCGACTAGTGGCGGCGAGGAAAGGAACGGCGACGCATGACCGTCCGGGTGGTGCAGCGAGGGGCACTTAGGGCTTGGGAGGGGCGATGCCATGGTGGTCGACGTGAGAGGAAGATAGTGATGAACGTGAGCGTTCTTCCGAGTGCCGTGGGAGGCGGAATATTTATAGCGAGCAATGGCACACCTACGTAAGATATGGACTGAGCTGCACTAACTTAACTGCATGTCTAGTTGCATCACTGACATGTGGGCCAGACCCTTGTTGGGCCCATATGTCAGTGACCCAATGCACCTGCAGTTAAGTAACTGAAGCAGCGTCCCGAAAGATACATTGCATGATTAACGTAACAGCTACGTGGGCATATTTGTTGGAGTAAGTTACGAGGGGAGGGAAGGGGTGGAAATATTGCTGGTCACAACGGATTGGACGAGCGTGGGGGAAGGAGAGTCATGCATGCAGATTTTTTCCACATGGGGTGGAGTGGTGGGACCGCCGGAGAGAGAAGGAGAGTCTGGCAGGCATATTGTTTTCACACATGGAGAGGAAAAGATTTGGAGACAAACGGGCTTCCTGCAGGTATGGGGAACGTTGCATAATAAGTCATCTTGCATGCCGGGCTAGGTATAGTCTCAGGTCATTAAAAACATACACGCCCCACACATGTTCATATTTCAAGGTGCACTAAATTATTGCATGTGATGATTAAGGCTGGCCATAATGGTGGTATCTTAGCTGGTACTACCTCCGTCTTGGTTTGTAGGTCCCTTTTGTAGTTTGTGTCAAATTTTGACTAAAGACTTAACTAACAAAATGTTAATGCATGTCAAGAAAAATTATTTCATTGGATTCGTATTTGAAAATTGTTTTCAAAAAGATAATGTTTGGTGACATGCGTAAACATTTTTTTAGTTTAATCTATGGTCAAAATTTGGCATGAAATACAATGGGGTCCAATAAACCCGGATGGAGGTAGTATCATGCACACGGGAATAGCAAACATGCTGATGTGGCAAAGAATTAAAGAAGAGAGGGGGGTTAGAGTAACTAGTGTTCATGCATGCATTGGTAAGCACATTTTTTTGTGAAGAACGATAGCATTAGTTGAGTACTTTTGCAGACTTCAAAAACTATTCCACCGCCTCTACTATCTTGCTAAGAGTAGGTGAAAATTTTGAATTGAGCCCTTTAAACTAGAAGGGAGGTAGTAGTACTCTAATAGCGAACCTTGTTGTGATGACAAGATAGGACATGGCATGCACCTTGACGGAGGAACTAGTCTGCATTGTGCATTTAAGTTTTGTCTGAAGTCAACGTACCTCTACTTTGACCAAACTTATAGAAAAATGTATCAACATTCACAATGTCAAATCAATATTTTTACACTCATTATAAAACGTAGTTCTTATACTCAATATAATCAGTCTTGTAGATATAGATATTTTTAGTATGAATTTGGTCAAACACTTTGAAAACGGCTGACGGGAGTAAAAAGGACCAGAGGGAGTATCATGCATGCGGAGTAGGAAAAAATATTTTCTCATTTATAGCCGGTCGAAGTCTCAAAGGGTGCGACCGCACGAGGGAGGCGAAGGTGATGGGAGGCGCGATGGTTGACGGAATTAAGTGAAGTTACATCCGTGCGCCGGCATGGCATGCGAACAGGCAGAAGCTATACCGTCAGGCCTACGATATGGGTCTAGTAGACATGACATCTAGTGGGTCCCGCATAGTTCTTGAGAACTCTTTGGGGGCTTGCAGCTGTTTATCCACCAGGCAAGCCAGCAACCCCATGCCGTTCGCACGCCCTACTCGTCCCCGTCTTCTACCTTACAACAGTTCACTCCCAATCGTCCCGTCCTTTCACATTAGTTCGCTCCCGGGTTTTTTGCGGGGTACAACAGTTAAAATTCTCCCAACCCTCCTCCAAAATCCATGGCCTCCCAAATCTCCATGGTCGCTGCTGAGTACCAGGTTAGAGCCATCACCGGCGATGAGTTCATCATCATCTAAACACGTAGATCTGCGACGGTGAAAGCATGGCTTGCTTGTTTCCTACGCATGTTCAACAGTTCAACGGATGAGTGGGTCGCTGGGCTAGATGTTGAGTACACCACAGTCCTGGAAAGAGAGAAGATTCTAAAGGAGGTAGAGAGGAAGAAGCCCGCCATGATCCAGTTTTGTGTACATAATGTTTGCTTGGTCTACCACATATGGCATGCCGATGTTGAGTGCCAGGATTTTAAGAACTTCCTCAAGGACAAAAGAGTGAAATTCATTACTGTAGACTTTAGGAACGACAGGGATGTCCTGCGTCGGATAGGTCTCGTCGTAGGATAGCCCTTCAATCTCCAGAAGGCAAGGTTGGTGTCGTCCTCTCAACCTTCAATACTGACCCTGGCAGTAGCCATGATTGATCCTTCGTACGCTAAACTGAGGAAACCCCATCACGAGTTTCATCATGCATGGGAGTCAAAGACATTAGATGAAGATCACATCCTGTACGCACCAATGGATGCCTACCTTTGTTTAAATATCTACAAGGGTTGGATGAAGAAGCAGAGCCCAGTGTCCGGTTCAAGCAAAGAAGCGTCGGCGAAGAGGAACAGGAAGAGGGACAAGGACGAAGTCGAGGACGTGGACTCGGACTCCGAGTAGGTGGCAGTGCCATCGCTCATGCTGGTTCTACTGCAGTGTCAAGCGGACTAGTTGCTTAGTTTATTTTCAAGGGTGTGTTGTGCTAAGGCCCGAACAGAACTATGTTTATGTTCTTTCTCGTTATTTGAACTGTTTAGTACGTACAGTAGTACTAGTACTATGTCTTACTACTATTCTTCTTGTAGTTGGTTCTACTGCTCGTATCTTCGTGTTCCCACTATACTTAATACGTTAGTACTAGTAGTATAATTTGGGTCAGTCAATTTGTGAAAGAAGTTCGACGGAGCAAAGGAAGAAGACGGCAGAAGAGGTGGAAGAAGCCCTTCTAGCCATCCATGTTGCATCAAACGGCTCACAAGAGTCGACTGACCCAAATTGCTCCTTCAGATTGCAGGATCCACGTGGCATTCAAGGTCTCGAAGGTAGATTCCGCGTCCCCACCCAATTTGCGGGCTCGACGCGCGCGCGACCATCTTCCGCCACGACAATCACCATGCGCGTCTCCTCTGCGCGGGCGGAGACGACAATGACATGCTAGTTCCGCCCCGCCGGCATGCTGGAGCTCATGCTCGTCCTCCTCTTCGTACGCTCCATGCATAGACGTGGCTCCACCAGCTGCTCGCGTGCTTGGCAGCACGGCGACATCGCGAGGAGGGACTGCAGACGACGTGAGCGGGCGAGCCTTTGGCTTCATGGCACAGGGATGGCGGCGACACGGCGGTGATGGGCGAGAAATTGTTGGCCGGAGCAGGCGGGCGCCAGCATGCGCAATGGAGTCGGTGGCATATTGATGAGTGCACGTATGGGAGCTTACTTTAGTTTTATATAAGGTTGGTCAAACTTAAAAGAAAACCATACTAGTACACGTAAACATTAGACTTAGGTAGCGCTTTTATTAGTTAGTACCACAACCATGATACGGAATCCTGTGCAAGCGCTAGAACCGCGGCCGCGCGGTCGATCCAACGGTGCGTCTCCGTGTCACGCTCGAAGGACATCCACCGAACCTTTTTGTGTGTGTGAAAACAATCCTCGAATATTACTCAACTGTTTTTTCCTGGAAAAGTTCTTGACGCTGCAATATTTCCATATATTTGAATTCAGATCTAGTTCATGTTTATTTGGATTTGGACGTTTAGGTGCACCCTAGTTTTTTTTAATACTGATTTTGTGTGTGTGACTGAGAGAGAACGTGTGTGTGTGACTGAGAGAGAACGTGTGTATGTGTCCATATGTGTGTTGTGGCGGAAGGGCAATGTGGAGACGGTGTGCGTGTGATACAGACATAGAGAGGTGTGAATGTGCAAATGATCATGCATGAGTGAGACATAGACAGATGCCGATACATTGTGTATACATGAGAGAACGGTCTTCTAGTTTACTTGTGTGTGTGTGTGTGAGAGAGAGAGAGAGAGAGAGAGAGGGAGAGGAGAGAGGAGCATCCGTAACACAACAACCATCTCTCTCGATTCATCCGTCCCTCGCACGATCGCATGTAACACATGCATCAACGCACACATTTTGACACCCTCACCTAGCCCCTGCCCACCTCAAGGCCCGCACAATCTCTTCGTGAATACCCACTTCTCTCCTTAGGTTTGTTTTCTCTCAATATCTGACACACTCACACAGACAGACATAGCACAACACACACACCCTCCCCCGAGCACACAATTCATCCCCATCCAAGGTTATACGGCGACCAGTCTCGCTTGTGCTTCTTTGCACCCCAACATGCGCAACACATCAATATTCAGAGAGGAGACTGAAGACGGTGACCACACCACGCTAGAGAATGCGGTGCCATTTGGAAGAAGGATGATGTGACGATGGCTGACTGACTCCTCCCCCCACCCTCTCTCTCTCGCGCACAAAATTACCAATCCGTCTCTCCGCCGCACAAAATTATCAATCCCTCAACCCGCGAGATCCTTCCCCTCTCGTCCATGTTTTTCTAGCTTTCTCATCAAACATGTTGTCTCTTCTCCTTCCACTTATACAGAATCCGGATGCACACGCATCTCACATATATTACATGTCTCCATCTTTCTCATAGACCTAACTTATTCCTCTCTCTTTCTCTCTCCATATGTCTCTCTCTCTCTCTATCTATGTCGTTATGTTTGTCTCCTACTCTCTCTTCCACATACATACAATCTTTACCGCTCTATCTGCTCCATCTTCGCAAGCTCTCTCTGCATGTTTCATTCACACATTGGGATATGTTCAAAATGTTGCTTCTATAATGGTTGTTGTAGAGTTATGGTTGGTTTTGTTGCATCCTACAAAGTAATAACTATGAAATTCATTTAGATTCTCATTTGACTGGGATTATGTGAGTTTGAGCATGTTGTGAAGTACTATAGACCTTGTATACATCTTGGGATTCAACAATGATTGTAACTATTGAATTGTATAGACCATTACATTCGAAGTCAATAGCCTAATATATTTATTTCACAATTTCAACAAATGATTAGTTCACTACAAACTAAGAAAACAAATGTGTACTCCCTCTGTTTTTATTTAAGTCCACGTATTAGCATTGGTCAAAGTCAAGTTTTGTAAACTCTCAGAAAGCTTATAACAAAAAATATTAACATATACAATAACAAATAAATACCATTGGATTCATTATTGAATGTACTTTCACATCATACATGTTTGTTATGGTAAATGTTTATATTTTTCTATAAACTTGGTCAAACTTTAGGAAGTTTGACTTCGGTCAAACCTAATATGTAGAGTTTACTAGTACTACTCGCTAGTTGATTAGCGGAATCACTCAACACGCCACACGGGGAGTTCAGTGTCACAAAATTTTGAGGTCGGCGGGAAAATCTCCCGCGACCCTGATTCGAGCAGTGGGAAGTTACCATCATAGCCTTCGGAACAGTCCTACGGATGACGCTTGGTAGGGGGCTGTTTTCGTAACTTCAGGTTCACCCTACCCAGCCAACCTCACCCCGACACACAGAGTAGTACACCTGAATACTCCCCATTATCTATCTCCACCGCAAAATAGACTTCTCCATGGCACCGCAGCCTTCGTGCTCATCCCCTATACAGCGCACTCGCCCATCATAGCGCATCTACCTCATCGACGACCTCGTACGCCGCACTGGAGCCGGTCCATAGTTGTCGTCGTACACGGAGCCTCTTCCCCGGCATTGTCTTCCACGGTCTCAGATCTGCTTCCCGGAAGCCGACGCCAAGTGCAGAAGCAACACCGTCGTGGACAATGAACTGACTCTTGTTGCCGACCATGACTCATAGAGGCCGCCACGACCTTCGTTCTCCTCCTCGATTGGTAATGTCTGTATTGAATCACTTAGCAATATGTGTGCAGTTCCAATTTTGTTCATACCTACCCTTCAAATTTCCTGGGTGCTATTGTTCCCATAAAAGTATTTGGTTATAGCCTCCATTGTCCAATAGAATATCAGCTGGTAATTGTGCGTCGCTCCTGTATCGCACTGTGCTTGGGTAGGTTTTTCATCTGCAACCAGCAGTGTGGCAAATGATGGAAAGTTTTTTAGAACTAGCAAGATGCCCTTGCGTTGCACACAACAAGATGCATTTGTATGAGTAGTTTATCTTGTGGGGGAAAAGGATGAATGAGGGAAGGCCTTATTTGCAAATCTGGAGAGGGGTATGGGTATCGTTTTGCAAAATTCATCAGTCGGATATAAATCGGACGGCCTATATTGCAGGATGGCAGACACACCATCATCACCAACTCTGTTTTTTATAAGAAAAAGAGTATAGAGAAAAAAAGTAGACAGTAGAGAAGTAGAGATAAATATAAAATATAAAATAAATATAACAGTAGAGAAGAGAGTAGAGATAGCAGAGACGTTGGGAAAGGATCGCACACACGTGGGAAAAAGCGGCCGGGCGTGCGCTAGTTTTGGGGCACGGCGTCCGGCGCGCCCTCCCACCGCTCTGTGCCTTGCCACCGCTATCTCCATGCTCTGTGCCTCGCCACCGCTCTCTCCCCGCTCTTTCTCGCCTCGCCGCCGCCGTGCCACCATGCCTTCGCATCACCGGGAAAGTTGGGGATACCGCGGCGTTCGCACGCACCCCTCCGGCGGTTTCTCCGCCGAGATCCGGTTCCGCGGGATGCGCCTCGGCCTCGGCAATTTCAACACCGCCAACGAGGCCGCCCGCGCGTATGACGTGGCGGTGTGGCGCCTCTGGTGGCCCCATAGAACATTGAACTTCCCCAACATGCCAACGCAGGAGCTCGCGCCTCTGCCATGGCTTAGCACCGACAAGGATCGTCGCGACAACCGGAGGCAGGAGCACCGTCTCAGCATCGCCGAGATGGACGAGGAAGCCATGGCGCTATGGCACCAATACTTCCCGCAGGAAATCATCAACGAGCATGAGTTCTACGTGCAAAGGAGGGCAGAGAGGGATAAGAGGAGGGCGGAGTGAGCCGCCTATCGCGAGGACAAGCATAGGCGAAAAGCGGACGCTCAATTCAACATGAGGCTAGGAGCAGCGTCGCCCTGGGAATCCGACGATGATCGGTATCTTCATGCCTACAGTCAGACGTCGGAGGAGGACATCACCAAGGAGGAGTCGGACGACGAGGAGTAGTTGAATTATCTATTTTTTATCTATCAATGCTGAGAACTATCCTCTACTCTCTAGTATCTCTACTTCTCAATCTCAGCAGTGTAAATGCTTTTTTAAAGTGCCGTGTGTTGCAATTCTGTTGGAGATGCTCTAAGATGGCAGACGAGTGCTTTAATGTTGCCCACAAGATGCGCGAGTATTACTAGTAGTATATTTTTCTTGTCATGTTGAGATTTTAAAACCACGAGTGCGAACATGCAGAGTAGTAATGAAGACCAAAC
This sequence comes from Triticum aestivum, assembly GCF_018294505.1. Lineage (NCBI taxonomy): Eukaryota > Viridiplantae > Streptophyta > Magnoliopsida > Poales > Poaceae > Triticum > Triticum aestivum. The sequence goes on from NC_057801.1 coordinate 66,795,102, forward strand.
ACGGGATATTGGGGACATCTTTAAGGAGCGTGGCAAGTTAAAGAGGAGCTGCACTGAACCTGTAAAACGAGCTTTGGTAAGTAACACCCTTTCAATTACTTTTGTTTAGCCTCGTGTTCTTTGATGTGTATATGTTGTAGTTTCTGTTCTTCTTAAGCCTGGTGTTCTTCGATGTGTAATAAGAAGAGTCTTAATCGTCCTAATGCTTTCGTTTTTAGCTTGATGTAGGAAGTGGGTGTTCTCACCTTGTAGTCTGTTTTTATATTTTTTTTCCTTTTGAATTCACTTCTCCGAGTTTTGTCTATCTGGCTTCTACTAAACGGATCTGGGTTGCTCTAAGTATTGATCAAAAAAAGAAGTAACTTCATGTCAGGATGCAGTTCCTGCGAGGAGGGAAGTATGGTCAACCTCGAGATCATGTTTCCAAAATGAGGCTGGATTACACACAAGGTGCCAGTTCCCTAATGATGCTGGATTAGACACAAGGTGCAAATTCCCAGATGATGCTGGACTACACACATGCCAGGTGGAGTCGTCAGCTGTTCGTGTCCTCGTGGCTCTAGTAAAGGCTGAAAGAAAGCATGCAACAACCCTTGAGAATGTAGCTGAGTTCCTGAAGAAGCGAAAAGAGCAATCAGATGCTCTCTTCACCCAAGCCAAAGAAGAGAGGGAAGAAGCCAGAAATAAGCTAGCAGAGGCAGAGCAGGCTAGGCGTCTGTTGCTATCTAAAACTGTTGTCAATACAAAATTTCCTTCATAATAGCTAGGTTCAAATGTTTATCCAGTCAGCATGCCTGTTGTGATGTCCGTGCATCTACTGATGCGGCACAAACTATTTTTTTCGGGTCATGTAATAATAGCAATTACTTTCCAAACAATAGCAGACGAAGCATTGGACATTGTATAGTTCACGCGCAAGCCCGACATTCCAAGTTCAACTTCCACATCAAACTTATGTTCACAAATATCTGCACATTCATACATAATATCCACAACCATGATTCACTTCAAAGCCAAAAAAAATGTGAGGAGAGTTATAAATAAACTAAAACCTCTACTAGTTCCTGCTACCAGTGCGAGCACAACTAGTCAAGACCATGCGTAAATTAATTATATTTTAGTCATTTTTTGTGTTCTAAAATGCCTGCCGGCTCGCGGAAGGACGTGTTGCCGGCACACGCGCGGATTCAATGCAGGCAGGCGGGGCAGTCTTAAGCTAGTTGCACGCGGCGAGGAGGTGTGCTCAGCCGGGCCTGCAGCGAGTGGGGCCCTCTTGGCCGGCGTGCCGGTTCAATGCCTGTGCTATGAGAGGTCGCGTCCATGTCAGAGCAATCACTCCCAATCCTTTTTTGTTTGGGTATAACAAAATCTCGTTTTCCATTCACATTTTACAAGTTAAATTCATGGACAAACTTTGGCCCAAATTAAAACCAGCATCTAAATCTCAACCATAGTATTTGCCTTAGAACTACCAGGTTCAACATCTTGCAACATAAACCCATACAACCATACGCCAAGGAGGTACGTAGTACTATGAATTCCATTTTTGCTCCATACCAATCGTTCTAAAAACTACTTAGAACTTATAACGCGCCATTGAAAATTGGAACTCTTAACCCCGCTAAAAATGATATTTTAAATGTGGCTACTCGATCTGTGGCAACTGGCGAGCCACCGCCTCCAAGTCGTTCACCTGTGGTCCCGATCATCAACTCCTACGGATCAAATTATCACGCGAGCTGACTATTCCTACAAAGGTGCTCCACCACGTACCCGGTACCCGCGAATGCAGCAATCGTGCACCTAGGGTTTTAGGGTTTATTTGTTAACGTCGCCTTTACATAACACTCATGTGTGCGAGACAACACGAGGCCGACTGCGTGCATGCACCTCTTCTCTTCGTATATGTACTCCACCGTTTGTCTGGTGTCCAAAAAATTAAAATAACTACTAGCAATGTTCCAATGCGTTGCCACACGATCAAATTAGATTAATACATATTCACCGATTTGATAGAAAAAAGTCTAGTTTTGAAATACGTATATCACTAAAAATATGTTATGTTTCACTCAAAATATATTCCTTTGGCGGTTTTGATGAGATATGGGAGGAATGTTGTTGGTTTCAAGATTCGAGAAATGGTATATGTCTAATTTCTACTCTTACTAGCAAGATGCCCATGCGTTGCATGGAACATCAAGATCTTGTGGGAGAAAAGGATGAACAAGGGAAGGCCTTATCTGCAAATGTGGTGATGAGTGCGGGTAAATTGCCATATTTTCCTTCCTATCCGTCAGATATAAATTGGATGACCTTCATTGCAGGATGGCAGGCCCACCATCATCACCAACTCTGTTTTTTATCCCTACTCTTATAAAAACCATTGTCGATGATGATCGTGTGCCTGCCATCCTGCAATATAGGTCGTCCGATCTATATCTAATGGATAGGAAGGAAACTATGACAATTTCGCAAAAAGATACCCACACCCCTCTCCACATTTGCAAATAAGGCCTTCCCTCGTTCATCCTTTCCCCCCACAAGATAAACTACTCATACAAATGCATCTTGATGTTCCATGCAACGCATGGGCATCTTGCTAGTTGTTGCAAAAAGCCCATGTGTGTGTGAGAGAGAGGGAGAGCGGAGGAGGACGGATTGCATGTGTGACAAAGACACAAGGAGTGTGTGTGCGATAGGTATCAGCATAAAATGAGGTGATAGTGTGTGTGTGTGTGCATGATCGAGAGGGCGTGTCTCAAGAAGGGAAGAAAAATCTACATAGATACAAGGAGCGGGAGAGAGACATGTATGCGATAGTGGAAGCACGAGTGTGCAGGTGTATAAACCTGTCTAGAGGCTAGTCGATAAATGTTTGTGAGAGAAATACGAGTCGGGGTGCGAAAGCGAGAGTTTTGTGTGTGTGTGTGTGTGAGAGAGAGAGAGACGATAGTCGGGAAGGGGAGTGGAAGCACGAGTGTGCAGGTGTATAAACCTATCTAGAGGCTAGTCGATAAATGTTTGTTGGAGAAATACGAGTCGGGGTGCGAAAGCGAGAGTTAGCTTGACCAGTGTGAAATCGGGGCACAAGGATTTGCCTCCTCCAGTACAGCATGTGGGAGCGGACAATGAGACCCCGCCGCAGATTGGAAGCTGCAAGGGTTGGGTGCTGCTATGGACGAAGAATCTTATTCGTCTGGAGCCGGCCGAGTGCACACCAATAACCACACATCAACAAGCATGTGCGGAGACCACCACCCCGCCTATGCAATTACCAGCTCCTGTAGTGCCGGGTGAGAGCGGCGGACGACATGATGAAGGGGGTGCAATAGTACTGGCTGATGTAATTTCTCCTGTAGAACAGAGAGTGAGACGGAGGTCGACCCTATGGATTACCTCAATACAAACGTGTATGACTGTGACATAGATATGATGAGTCAACCATATGACGAATCGGGCTATCAGCTTGCTAACGAGGATATGGATGATATGCCCGGGCAGGGTCGTAGCAGGGATTGCAAAAAGTCTCTCTTCATGAAATCCTCACAGGACACGCCTGAAGATGCCGCCTCAACACAGGCTCAACTAGCCGGGCGCGAGGGTCGTACATTACTTAGCCCGGGAACACTGGGGCAGGGGTTAAGGAAGGGTTTAGAAGGTGTGCCCAAGAAAAAGGAGAGGAAGAGATCAGGGAAGATAGCTGCCTCCAAACAAGCCAGAGCACATAGCAGCCAGACAATGCATTCTGAAGAGCGTGTACTCGTGAAAGGTGCGGTCATGTTCCATCTCACGGGCGAGCCGATGCTACCGCCAAAACCGCTGGAGGCACTATCAAGGGATCTCAGGAGACTGCACGACCATGTGCTGTCGACTGAGAAAAGCCTACTAGCCTCAAAGGATCCAGGATATCCGACATACGCGACTCGTGTGCCTGAGGGGAAGTGCTACGTCGAGACACGGCCCGCGGAGGTGTTCTTCCTGCGGTTTGACCATATCTTTGAGATGTTTCTAACAAGGCGGCTCAATTTTACAATCGTCTGCCTTTTTGCGCTACATATGAGCTCCGTCATGAAGAGTGAAGAAGTCTCGCAAATCTGTGTGGCGGATCCGTACTACATGCACGAGTCTTTCTTGAGTCTCGGCGACTTTGAGCGTGAAACGGCTAGGGAGTACCTCCAAAACTTCATGGTACAGAATAAGGACCGGGAAATTGTCCTCGTGCCATATCATCCAAAGTAAGTCAGTTCCGGACAACCCTTTCGTACATTTCAATCATTCCTTCTCTCTCATATGGGGAATAATTTGAGGTGTCTTTTCCCCGCAGCAACGGGCGCGCCGTCCTTATCGTTCTTTACCCGCAAGTCTCCCACGCCGTGTATTTTGACCCTTCCAGAGACTACGAGATAAAAGACTACACCCACATAATGAATATTCTAGATGATGCTCTCCAAGGCTTTAGCTTTAGAGGTGGCCATGTGCAGATCAATAAACAAAGGAACAAGAAGATGGGTTTTGCGCATAAGACTAACTTCTCCTACATCCATGTCCCAAAACCAAGCAAGAAGAATGGATTCTACATCGTCCATCTCATGATTCAGTTTAACACGGATCACCAAAAGCTTCGCATGAGAAGCAGAAATGATGATCATATCCACAAGTGGCTAGAATCTCATGGAGAAGCGGATTATAAACTTAGAGATGACTTCTTTCGCATCCAAAGCGACATTGCGACGATCATCATGAAAGAAGTCGTCGATGAGAAGGGGATGTTCCACCATGGCCCTATGTTGCGAGCTGATGTGCGAACTCACATAGGCATGCAACGTCTAGACCTCACGCCGTTCAAGAAGCTAGGGATCATCCTGGATGATCTGGAAGGATGGAACTTCTAGTGATTTATCATGCCGATGATGATGATATGTGTCGGTTGAACTTGTATACTTTTTGTAGCGATGAAACTTTGTGATGTCCACGGTCCCTGCCGAACTTGCGTAACGCTACTTTGTTAGTTTGCGTATGATGACCTGCGTACCTCTAGTTAATTAATTTGCATACTGTATGTTGCATCTAGTTGCTAACCCTTTCTTTCTCGGTGTTGCTCTAGTATATTTTGTTGCATATATATGATTGTACATCCTCTTCATGAACATGCATCTCTAACAGGTACCTAGTTTCTTGATGGCGAGATGGAATTGCTATGTCATGTACAAAGGGAAGGTTCCGGGGGTGTATAATGAGTGGCATGAGTGTCAGGCGCAAGTGAATGGGTTCACGGGTGCCAGCCATAAAGGCTTCAAAAGCAGACAAGAAGGAGAAGCTAGTTACTTGAGGTTCATGCTAGCGCGAGAGAGGACTCGTAACCGCCACCTCATGTACTGCATAGTTCCGCTCTCACTCATAGTGATATCTCTTCTTGCGTATACCTTTGTTTAGATGAATGACGTTGTTGTAGTTGCAAGTATTCGAGACTTGCATGTATCGCTTTTTTCGAGATGATGACAAAGATACCACTTTGTGTTGGATGATGATTATGATGAGACTATTTGTATGTATATGATTTGATTACATTTGTGGTCTCGCGGGCATTTGTATGTGTATCATGATGACATTTCTATGTGCTAAAGATTCTTCTATAAAGCCTGATCAAATACAAAACAAATATGCCAAAAAAATACAAAAAACTACTTAAATTAGCAGTAGCGAGTGTATAAAAGTTAGCAGCAGCGCCGCGATAGCAGTAGCGCGTCCAGGCAAAGCACGCTAGAGCTACTAGCAGTAGCGACCTTCCACTAACCGTGCTACTACTACACTTGTGTAGCAGTAGCGCCGGTGACCACGCGCTACTGCTATGTGTTAGCTGTAGCGCCTTATTAGTAGCGCCACTCCCCTTGCTACTAATACACCTAAAACCCGCGCTGCTGCTAGCCTTTTCCCTAGTAGTGGAGAGAGACGGTAGTCAGGAAGGGGAGTGGAAGCACGAGTGTGCGGGTGTATAAACCTATCAAGAGGCTAGTCGATAAATGTTTGTGAGAGAAATACGAGTCGGGGTGCGAAAGCGAGAGTTTTGTGTGTGTGTGTGTGTGTGTGTATGTGTGTGTGTGAGAGAGAGAGAGACGGTAGTCGGGAAGGGGAGTGGAAGCACGAGTGTGCGGGTGTATAAACCTATCTAGAGGCTAGTCGATAAATGTTTGTGAGAGAAAATACGAGTCGGGTGCGAAAGCGAGAGTTTTGTTTGTGTGTGAGAGAGACGGTAGTTGGGAAGGGGAGTGGAAGCAGGAGTTGTGTGTGTGTGTGTGTGAGAGAGAGAGAGAGGGGGGGGGTGTCTGATCGATAAACAAATTAATAATGTCAGTCTGGGATGGAGACGAAAAGGAGACCGCAACAAATGTTGTGTCTACAGGAGAGAGAGAAAGAGAGTAATTTTAGTGGTATGAGTCATATCTATAGACATATAGGGTGTGTGAGAGAATCCCATAGAGATAAATATAAAGTGAAAGACAAGTGGAGACTGTGTGTGTGGCGGTGAAAAAGAAAGCTTACGTACCGAGTGATACCAGAGAACAGTAGAGACGTGAGAGATAATGAAAACCGTGTAATGTATAATGATAGGGAGAGTGTGACACTTCTCAAGGGAGACGTCGAGAGACCATGTTTGCGAGGATAGGATAAACATGAAGTGAGCGTGCGGATGAGCTGGAGAAAAGAGAGTGATAGCTACATGAAGGAGCATGCATGCGAGAGAGATGGGCGTGAAAGGAGTGAACATAAAAGGGATTCAAATATTTGAATTCGAGATGATCATACATGTAATCCATACTCGTACCAAAATTGATCTATCAAACATGGATACTCATCTGAATTCACGCACATCTATGTTATTTAATATGTAGATATTACTGATCCATACATTTTAGTAGAACATAATTTGGTTCAATTTTTTTGAATTCAACCTTAAGATTTTGAGATCATTGTATTTGTAAATCATATTATATACATATAAAGGAGCATAATTCTTTGTTGTGCTTTTGAAAGTATATATAAAAAATGATGTATATAGAATTTAATTCCAATTGAAAATGGATCCCGCCCGAAAAAATAGAATACAAATGGGATTCGAATTGAGTTGGCACGGTAAACATGCACTTCGCAAAATTTGAACGAAGCGGGGAAAGTCGCAGTAACCGCCGGAAACCAAAATCTGCGAGATGGAAATTACTACTGCCTATCCCCGCCACGCAAAGCCTATTTGCTGGATTTCTATAGGTTTCGATAGGGGTAGGTTTGTAATTTCACCCACACATGACGTAACCGCCTCTCACCCGCATTCATACACGGTAGGCGCCAAAACACAATGTGTCCTCGGACGAAATCGACTCCCTCCCCGATTCATATTCATACAAGTTGGGCGCCAAAAACAAACTCTCGTCGGCAAATATTCGGTGTATGCAAGATTACCATCCTATCGCCAACCGACTAATATTGTTGTGATGTAGGAAATTTGAAACGACGGCTAAGTTTGTAAATTTCCTCGCATTTGAGACAAGCGAGCCCAGAATACATGGTTCCCCCTTCCTCTCTACCTCCCTTTTCCCATTCGTACTCCATGGGTGCCAAAACACCCTCTCCACCCTAGCCTCCTCCGTCCGCCGATGTCCGCCACCCCATCCACCGCCGTCCTCCTCCACCATGCCGGAGTTGATACCCCGACGCCGCCGTCCATTACAAGAGATCGACCTCTCTCATCCACGGCTTCGGACTGGGATCCTTGCATCCCGTCCTCTCGCTTCATCCACGCCGTCGTCCACCTTGCCGGCGCCGCTCCTACGACCGTCTCGTCCACCGTGCCCCGCCGCCACCGTCTACCCTCGTAGATCTTCTTCCACGCCACCGACATCCATCGCTACCGCAACACCGTCAAATTCTCAGCAGATGCATACACGGCGCCGCACCAGAGGCAGTACTCTTTCGTATCTGCTCAACTTATTTATCGTAGCAAGAAAATAGATCGCCACTGCTTTACTCTGATTTCTTGTCTTGGTTGTGAAGTTTCCTTTATCCGGTTTGCACCTTCAGATCCGCCATGGCATGCTCAACTTATACTCCCAATGCTTATGGTTTTCCCCTTTTATATTCCACACTAGTTAAATCACAGTAGACTAAATTTCAAAATTGGGTCAGTCAATTTTTCAGAGCTTGCCGGACTTGGCCGGTGCGAACGAAGGGGCTCGGGTGGTTGTGGGGCCTCACCGAACAAAGAAAACTCGACGCAGGTGGGGGTAGGGGCGGGGGTGGAGGGTGGGGGTGGCAGAGGAACAGGGGCGATGGGGGCTGATGGTCCGGCCGGCAGTCCGTGCGGTATTCTGTATGGGAAGAATCAGAGACGAGGAAGAAGAAGGGTTAGGAGACATAGGATCTTCATCCAACTGCATGAAATGGTCGAGAGACAGCTAGGACTTGAATTCTTAATGCACTCTGGTTCATCATGTGTGGGCACTGCGCAACCAACATTTTATTATCCAAAATCTGCTTGCTCTTCTTTACCATGTTCCTCTTCCGGTCTTCTTTAATATGTACTCTCTCCATTCCTAAATACAAGTCTTTGTATAGATTCCACCATGGACTACATATGGAGCAAAATGAGTGAATCTACAAACTAAAATGTATCTGGATACATCTGTATGTGATCCATAGTGGAAATCTCTACCAAGACTTATATTTTGGAACAGAGGGAGTATGATAGTAGTACAGTATGTTCCTTGTACTATAGATGAGCAGGGACATTTGCAGTGTAGAGGTCTATACGGTCGGTTGTGATGGACACTTTGAGCCTCTTTGATTCGTATGATTTTGTAAACATAGGAATAGGATTTGTAGTGACCTGCCCACTTGAATCCTATAAGAATAGCAAGGAAATGCGGGGAGTTGTGTCGCCTTTGAGAGTTACACTGATATTAATAGTGCCGCACCTTCAGTTGAAGAGAACTAGTATCCGAATCCTTTCTAGCCGTACCGGCAGTACTAGCACATATATTCCAGCAAGTTCCACTTTGCTGATTTTACTCTAATGCTTACAGTTTTCCCCGTTATATCTACACTATGATCTATGTAGCCGCTTTATGTCGCACTAGCAGCAGTCCACTCTTGAAGCTAAACACTGCGATGACTTACAAAAATGGCACCAAGGCATTGGCTGCCATTCTGGATGCAATGAAACTCATACGCCCCCCACCTGTTGAGTCTTATTCAGAATATGATCCTAATGACTATTCTAACCTTGAGGAGTCAAAGGCAGATGGCCTGTCCTGTTCACCCATCATGGTGCCTGTTCTAATTTGGCAAGGTTTTATTGATTGCGCGTATCTTGCGTATGTTTTCTTGCATTTCTTCTACTTTGTTGCACAGCCATCTGCGTAGTTTACTCATCATATATGTCGAGATGCCATGCCCATACATTATCAATACGTATTCCATCTGTCATCATACCATGTTTTTCCACTCAAATGTTGTTCTTGTGCATCAGACATCAAAAAGGAAGAGGGCGATTGCCGAACCTCAAGGAGCACCAGCAAACTCCTTGAAAAACGTGGTGGTGCCGAAGAAATCAGACAACACCCCACTTATATTGGCTGTACAACCAGTGACACAAAACGTAGGACCAACTCCAGCAGACTATACCCATACTTCACTGGCCACACCACTAACCCCACCACATAGGACCTGCACTCCAGCAAAAGGTATACCGATTTCATTTGCCATAGCACCAGCTGTACCACAGAAAAATCCCACTCCAGCAAAAAGTACAACAAGTCCACCGGCGAAGACCTATCCCAACTGTAGAGACGGCCAATTCCTGCAGATTGGAACCCCATTCCATTTATTCCCAGTTTAAAAGACAATGCTTTTAATGTTGTTAGGGACTACGTGCATATATTCCCATCATGGGAAGATTATAGTGAAGACAAACACCATTTTCAGATCTTCCTGTCCAACTTACGTGTAAGTGCTGTTATTCATGGTTATTATTTTCCTGTTTTCTGCTGATTGAACACATCAATGATATACATTACATTGTTGTAACTAGGCGAGGGTCAATCTGGATAGTCATGACGAACAAAGCTTGCTTGTGGTTTTCAAGGAAGCATTGCAGCAGTATCGGTGTTACCTGAGGAAATCACACTTTGATGGCAAGTCTATAAACGAATTTCCGGTGAAGTCTCCTCTGCTAAATTTAGAAGACATTGAATGGAAAAACCTTGTTATACACTGGTCTCATTTCCAGGATGAGGTACTGTCTATGAAATCACATGACAATTTGAACTTCTACGTTTGCGCATGTGCCTTATGGATCTTTTTTTGCAGGAAATCTGCTCGAAGAAGAATTATGGTTTGAAAAGAACAACAGGATATCGCAAATATGCTGCCCGCTGCTTTGCTCTTGTTAGTACCTGTTGTATTGTATCACTGTACTTGCATACATACCTGGTTCATTATGTGACAACAGTATGCATGATAGCTTGCTTATCAATTGTTTGCTCCAAATTATCTGATCTGTATGAATGGTTACATTAGTGTAGAATATATCCAATGCCAATGAATTTTTTTAGCTCTGCATTGTTCTATTAAGAACATGTTGTCCTTTATCAGTGTACTTATATTGATAGGTAGTCGTTCATGTACCATCACTCTGCAGCTTATTTTCCTTTGCACACCATTTTCTACACATCAGATCTATATTACTCTTACCATAAGGTTGGTACTAAAGAAGTTTAGCAGTGCATTGCTCTTGGCTGTACCTTTTGCCTGTATCGCTGCACTTACATTTATATCTACTTGGTTATGTAGCATCACTCTTCATCTTATCTTAAATATTCTCCATTTTTTCGTATATTATCACATCTATATTTACTCTTAACAAAATGTAGAATAAAGGCAATGCTTATGAAGAAGATTCTGTGGTAAACTTCTTGAATTGCTCCCCCATCAGCATGGACAAGGGCTTTATAGAGCCTGTCTTCACCAATAATGTAAGTTTGTCCTTCTCAAGCCTTCAAACTTTGTTGTGTATATTTGGTTAGGCATGACTGCAACAGCTGTTTATTTTTGGTGTTTGCATCAAATTGCATGTTTGAAGTTTATTATGTAGTTCATAAACAAAAGTTTGTCCTTCTCAATTTAAGTTTTTAGTTGTACAACCAAGTTCCTTCTTCATACCATGTAAATTAAACTGTACAGAGCAAGTGATCTTCTTTTGCACTACATGTATGCTTCTGTTCTTGATCCGTAATCCAGTGGTGTGGTGAACCTACCCACTACAACACAATGTCATATTATGCAATGTCTTAACTATGAACAATGTCATATCGTTCTACTATTATTTAAACCATCTTTTTATATGCCAATCTGAAATGGGATAAATTGACAGCACACTAACCATTGATACTTATGAGTTCTTGATTTGTAATCCAGTGGTGTTATGAAGCTGCCAACTCTTTCACAATGTCATTTCCTGCCATGTCTTGACCTGAACAATACCATATTGTGTTAATGCAATTTTAAACTGTGTCACTTTATTCGTCATTAAGAAAAATGTGATGAATTGTCAGCACTAATAATTTTATGTGCAAAACATGTCATCTGTCTACTTGTTTATATTTCAAAGTGAGGAAGATATAAGTGTTGAACAAGCGTAGTCTCATCAGCTTGCTTAGTTGCTTGCGCTGCAGCTCCCCAGTAGGGCTAACCTTTCTTGAACTCTATTGAAGTGTTGTCGGTTTTGTATTTTATTTTGTCGGCGTGTTTATGTGCACTGGTGGCAATCTTTGATGCCCAGTGTATATAATCTGTCGTCTGCTTGTGCTTTATTATCATAGTGGCGTACTTTCATGCCTAGTGGATGTAATATGCCGTAATTTCTTTATTGTATAGTCTAGGTTTTTTCTTATTCATGATGCTGCAGTTATTTTACTGTATATATATCCTGTCTTCATAGTAAACCGGCCAAACCATAAAATTACGGTACATAATCGGGTCGTCATGCAATCACGATGTATGAGCCGCATCATGGGCCCCGTCATCTTGGTCCGTTAAAAGGAAAAAAGTAAACCCGCCACTAGTAGATTCGGGCCTTTAATAGGCCGAGTAACCCCCGACCTTCTTTTTGCAAGAAAACTCAATGGGCTTTTAGGAGGCTGAGAAGTAGGTTGGGCCTGAAACGTGCCAACCAGCTCACGGGCCGGCATCAGCCCGAAATGGACCCCGACCCATGATTGTGCAAATCAAATCACGGGCTTTTAACATGCCAAAATTGTCTCGGTCCTTGTTTGGCCCAATCAGATATCGGCTGCGAGCAGGGCGGATGCAAATCAGGCCGTAGTTAGGCCCAACTATATGACGGGCTTTTAACAAGTGGAAATTAATATAGGGCCGAAATGTTAAACGGGCCCTTAACATGCCGAAACTAATATCAGGACGAATTACTAAATGGGCCTTTAGCAAGTGGGCCCAAAAGCATAGCGTCTAGTTGACGGGCCAAATATTATATGGGCCATAATTTAGCCCAAAGCCTCTTAAAGGGCCAGACCTGATCTGGGCCGTAATTTGGCCCAGAATAGGGTAGGCTTTTAACGAGCCAGATCTCATATGGGCCATTATTAGGCCCGGAACGTGATAGGCCGTTAATGGACCAGATCAAATATGGGCCGACATTTGGCCCAAAACATGGCAGCCAGTTAATGGGCCGGCCTACTAGGGTCGTCAAAATCTTGTGGGCCTTTAGCTGGGCCGGCCCATTATGATCCGCAAGAATTTTGTGGGCCTTTACCTGGGCCGGCCCATTATGGCACACAAAAATCTTGCGGGCCTTTACCTGGGCCGGCCCATTATGGCCCACAAAATCTTGTGGGCCTTTAGCTGGGCCAGCCCATTATGGTCCACAAAATCTCATGGGCCTTTAGCTGGGCCGGCCCATTATGGTCCGCAAAATCTTGTGGGACTTTAGTTGGGCGAGCCCATTTAAACTTGATGGGTCGGTCCATGTGTCAACATATCATAGGCGTGTCTCACCCATTGGACGAGTGACACCTGTGCCAACGCGGAGCTAACACGTGTCTCCTCCAGCCAATGATGATCTTACACATGGAAAATCCCCATTGGTCGGGGCTGTTAACGGGTTATATTGGATCCAAAACCCGACCCGATAGCTTAACGGCGTTGCATTACGGTGGATGCCACGTGTCAGTCACCCTTGACGAAAACACTTCTATGACGCGCGATTTATCATCATGGAAGTGGACACTTCCGTGATGATAATTTTGGTAATGTCATGCAACACTTCTACGACAACATAGGTATGACTATCTTGATTCTGTCATAAAATCGTCATGGATATACATGCATGACAAAAAACGCGACCTACTGTGACAAACACGTATCATCACGGAAGTGTATTTTTTTTGTAGTGATGTCACGCTATGAAGAAACTGTCAGCAGATTAGATTCGTGAAATATTGTACTCTCGACGGTGGTATGTGGAATTTGTTTTGCAGAGCCGGACATGATTCTTGTGTTCGAGATCTACTTTGGAGTATTCAGAGAAGGAACCCACCTTGCAATGCCGAAAGACAATCTACGCGCCGGACTCAATCGTCATTGAAGCCTGGTTCAGGGGCTACTGAGGGAGTCCTAGATTAAGGGGTCCTCGGACAGCTGGATTATATACTTTAGTCAGACTGTTGGACTATGAAGATACAAGATAGAAGACTTCGTCCCGTGTCCGGATGGGACTCTCCTTTGCGTGGAAGGCAAGCTTGGAGATTCGGATATGTAGATTTCCTTATCTATAACCGACTCTGTGTAACCCTAGCCCCCTCCGATGTCTATATAAACCGGAGGGTTTAGTCCGTAGGACAAGAACATTCTTAATTATAGGCTACCTTCTAGGGTTAGCCTCTACGATCTCGTGGTAGATCAACTCTTGTAATACTCATATCATCAAGATTAATCAAGCAGGAAGTAGGGTATTACCTCCATAGAGAGGGCCCGAACCTGGGTAAACATCGTGTCCCCCGCCTCCTGTTACCATTAGCCTTAGACGCACAGTTTGGGACCCCCTACCCAAGATCCGCCGTTTTTTGACACTGACAACGAGGTCCTGTTCATCCACCCCCACCGGGAACTGTTCATCCACCCCCCCCAACAACACTCACTGTTCATCAAGGGAAGGAGGAAGCCGGGTTCGATCGGCTTCAGTTAGCAGCAGTAGCGAAGGAATCACTCGGGTTCATTAACGAAGCTGGTGCAATCGCTTGGTTTCAGTTAGAGCCCAACGCCTCACACACAGGCGCGTACGTGTACAAGAGAAACACGCATCGCTCGGCCCCCGATGTAACACCCACGATGCGGCTATATCTCCCACGTGTCGAGGGACGAGTTAGAGGCATAACCCCATTGTGGTTTTGTCACAAGAAGGGTCATCTTCACACAATCCCATGTAATGAACAAGAAAGGGATAAATAGAGTTGGCTTACAATCGCCACTTCACACAAAGATCGTATAATTCATACATCATCCAGAGTACACACATACTCCGACTACGGACAAAACTAAATGAAAAGAAGATAACCCCAAATACTAGATCCTCGATCGTCCCAACTGGGCTCCAATATTGATCATCAGGAAAAGACACCTAGTAACGGCTAAGGACCTTGTTGAACTCCCACTTGAGTTCAGTAGCATCACCTGCGCTAGTATCATCGGCACCTACAACTGTTTTGGTAGTATCTGTGAGCCACTAGGACTCAGCAATCTCAAAACCCGCGAGATCAAGACTATTTAAGCTTATGGGTAGGATAAGGTAATGAGGTAGAGTTTCAGCAAGCGCTAAGCAAATATGGTGGTTAACAAATGCAAATAAGAGTAAGATGAGAAGCTATGCAACGGTTGTGAAACTAGAACTGATCAAGAAGTGATCCCGCAACTACTTATGTTCAAACATAACCCAAACCGTGTTCACTTCTTGGACTCCACTGAAAAGAGACCATCACGGCTACACATGCGGTTGGCGTATTTTAATTAAGTCAAGTGTCAAGTTCTCTACAACCGGATATTAACAAATTCCCATCTGCCACATAACCACGGGCACGGCTCTCGAAAGTTTATACCCTGTAGGGTTGTCCCACCTTAGCCCATCACAAGCTCTCACAATCAGCGAAGGATATTCCTTCTCCCGGGAAGACCCAATCAGTCTCGGAATCCCGGTTACAAGAAATTTCGACAATGTAAAACAAGACCAGCAAGACCGCCCGATGTGGCGACAAATCCCGGTAGGAGTCACACGTATCTCGTTCTCAGGGCACACCGGATGGGCAAGACGTCGGGTTGGCATAGACCATGGTTGCCCAGGGGGTGCCGGACATCGCCCGGTTCGGACCAACACTTGGAGAAGCACTGGCCCGGGGGGGGGGGGGGGGGGGTTAAAATAAAGATGATCCTCGGGCTCGCGAAAACCAAAGGTAAAGTTAGTAGGTTGTCAGGAAAATGTAAAACCAAGGTTGGGCCCTGCTAGAGGAGTTTTATTGAAAGCAAACTGTTAAGGGGTTCCCATAAACCCAACCGCGTAAGGAATGAAAAATCAAGGAACATAACACTGGTATGACGGAAACTAGGGCGGTAAGAGTGGAACAAAACACCAGGAAAAAGGCCGAGCCTTCCACCCTTTACCAAATATATAGATGCATTAATTAAAATAAGAGATATTGTGATATCCGAACATAATCATGTTCCAACATGGAGCAATCTTCAACTTCACCTGCAACTAACAACGCTATAAGAGGGGCTGAGCAAAATCGGTAACTTAGCCAAGCAACGGTTTGCTAGGAAGGTGGGTTAGAGGCTTGACATGGCAATATGGGAGGCATGGTAAACAAGTGATAGGTAGCATAACATAGCGATAGAATGGTCATCTGCATCGTGGGCATTAGACCCGACCACCCACCGTAACCGGGAACCCCAAAATTTTCTTCGCCCTCATTTCTACCATGATTTTTTCCGGAATGGACGGCCCAAAGAATGTCATGAATCTACGTCTCCGGCCTGCCCAGGACAAAAAGCCCATTTTCTGTCATGATTTTTTTGGTCATAGAAGTAGGATCCCACCACATCTATGATGATACCGGGTTTTGTCACAATTATCGTCATAGAAGTGTCATAAGTATGACAGAAAAAAATTTGTTTGACCCAGAATGTCACGGATATGCCTTTTTTTGTAGTGAAGCTCTTCAGCTACTGGCTTAAGAGCCGTTTCTGCTTCTTTGACTCTCTTCAATAAAGCTGATTTATCTGTTTCCCAGCCTGCTTGGTCAGCTTTGAAGTCTTTTTTCAGCTTTTCCATCACTGCCAAGGCGGTGGTCTATGCTGCTTTGGTCTTGGAGGTTTCCGATTGCTTAGACTTGATGTTTTCCTGAAGATCGGTGACTTGGTATTCTTTGCCATTAAGCTTAGCCAGCAGGATATAAACAATAGGCGGAGTTACAATCTTCTTATTTAAAAGTCCCAAGCACAATACAAGTATTTTACTTGGCACTCGGGGGCTAATGCATATTGCTCTTTTTTGAAGACAATTTTATGATGCCCAGGTTAAACTATGGTGGCTATAGCCGGTTCATGGGGGCTATATGCTTGGATTTTATGGACACATATGGTAATGAGACCCGGCTTATCTTGGTAGATTAAGCCCGCCCTTGAGGGCTACAGGTGAGAAATTGACTCATTAATATTCAAAGGCTTATACTTTCATGATAAACCAGGACTTCCTGTAGTAATATTTCAACTTTGCACATGTATCCCCCAAGTCCCGGCTCATCTTGACAGATTAAGTCGACCCTTGGGGGATACATGTGCAAAGTTCAAATATTACTATTGGAAGTCCCGGTTTATCTTGAAAGTATAACCGACCCTTGGGGGTACTGGGTTTGATCTACAAAGCTATTTAAAATCTACATCACATTCTATTCTATCATGTCCAGTAAAGGAGGCGGCTAATGGAAGTGTATTCATATGAAGAGAGCTATAGTGTTTACCTCAAAGTGCTCCTTTATCAAGTTTACTAAGCCGGCATCAAAATCACGGCTTGTGTGCAGGCGGTTCAAGTACCCAGAGTGGATCTCTTGAGCATTGAAGTGGACATAGCTCTCTAAATTGATTGACCACTTGCCCTTGTCAGCAACAAGAATTTCTTCTTTGGCGTGGTGCTTTGACAAGACAGTGGGATTGCCTAGTGCTCTATAGCCATGCCCAGTGATGGTAACAACATCAGCCTTTTCTTCAGTTGGCTTCATGGGGCTTGGCGCCTTAATGGGGCTTGGCGTCTTGGTGGTGGCTGGATCAATATCCATATGGTCTACGTCAAAGTTGTGCTCGACCAGTGGCGGTTCATCAGCCGTGGCTTCAGGGGCATGTTGGGAGGTCTCTCTTGATTGCTGCTCTGGCTCAGAAGGGTTTTCAGTGGGTTTTGTCACCTTCATTTTCTTGCTAGGCTTTGCCATAGCTCTATGAATGAAACACAAGATGAGGTTAATACAACAATTGAGTATATAATTGAAAGCAGAGACTTAGCAGTCTTACCCAAGCACAGGTTTGAAGGCTGGTACATGAGTTCCCGTTGAGTCGTCAGAAGAGGAATCAGATGTTCCCTGGTAATTTGAATTGGAGGGATTAAGAGGTTGTCAAAAAACACCGGCCTTGGGACAAGTTAAGTCAGAAATTTTTGAGACCTCTAGATGACACTTGCGGGGACCTGAAGTGTTTGGAAAGCCGGAGGAAAGAATCTCGCTTCCGCTATTCCGGGTTGTGCGGCGAGCTTCACGTAGCTGCTTCTTCAAAATAGAGTTGGGATCCAAATAAGCCAAAGGATGAGAAAACCTTACTTTCCAGCTTGCCTGCCGAGTTATCTATTTTGGCAGAGATTCTGAGCTGGAGGAAAGAACAATTACCTCTTCGTCACCCGCACGGCTGGCTTCCGCTTCATCCTGATAATAGTCATTGTCAATGAGATGTACAAAAAATGAGCCAAGACAATCAAGTACTACCTTCGACTCATCATCATCACCATCATCATCCAAGTTCAGTAACTCCGAGGGATCGGTCTTCTTCTTGGCAAGCTTCTTGATGGCCTTGGTCTCGGTCCGGGTCGGCTTGGCCGCCTTGTCTTACAGCTTCTTCATCCAAAAAGGAGAATCGTCCTGTGGAGGTCAGATGATCATAAGTGGACAGTGTTAATGAACACATGATTCAAATTGGAAACATGATGTGCAACACTTACAGCTGGCGGCTGGTTGAAAGTGCAGAAAGGACTAAGTCGGGTTTTACTGCATTTTGCCCAACTTTCATTCAAGAAAGCCTTGGTCGCTTCATTGACTTCGGCATCAGATAATTGAATTACACATTAGCGTTGGGGGTCTTTCGAGTTGTCGGTGTACTCGCACAATAAGCTGGGGTGGCGGCTTAAGGGTAGGATCCTCCAGGAGACCCAGCACCGAACAAGGTCATTGCCGGTTAAGCGGTTAGCCATGAAGGCTATGATCTTTGAAAAAGTGGGCGCATACTTCGCCAATTCCTTCGTGCTGATCCGCTGTGGGAGCGGATGTGTGTTACTAAGCCGGTGTTCACGATAAGCCGGTAGAGGATTCCCACCCTCTGGAGATGTATCTTGGCAATAGAATCAAGTCTGGTTCTAGTCCTTGGGATGACTGGGCGGCTTGGCATATGGGAAGGTGGCCTCTTTCCCTTTCTGAATTGAAACTCCACCGAGCTCCACGCTGGGTCCGTCGGTGAATTCAGTCTGCCGGTTCAAATAATAAAATTCCCTAAACAGTTCGACAATGGGTTCCTCTTGAAGATAAGCTTCACAAAAGACTTGGAAGTTGCAAATATTGGAGACAAAGTTGGGCCCAATATCTTGAGGATGAAGTTGGAAGAATAGTAGCACGTCTCTACAGAATTTTGAGCCAGGCGGGGTAAACCCCCAGATCATGTGATCAGTGATACGTCTCCGTCGTATCTATAATTTTTGATTGTTCCATGCCAATATTCTTCAACTTTCATATACTGTTGGCAACTTTTTATACTATTTTTGGGACTAACATATTGATCCAGTGCCCAGTGCCAGTTCCTGTTTGTTGCATGTTTTATGTTTCGCACAAAACCAATATCAAACGGAGTCCAAACGGGATAAAAACGGATGGAGAATTATTTTGGAATATTTGGGATTTTCCAGAGGAAGAATCAACGCGAAACGGTGTCTGAGGTGGCCACGAGACAGGGGGCGCGCCCACACCCCTGGGCGCGCCTGGCACTCTCGTGGGCCACCTGAATGGTGGTTGATGCCCTTTTATTGCCGCAAGAAAGCTAATTTTATAAGAATAATCTGGGCGAAAGATTCACCCCAATCAGAGTTACGGATCTCCGGATATTAAAGAAACGGTGAAGGGGTAGAATCTGAGAACGCAGAAACAGAGAGAGACAGAAAGATAGATCCAATCTTTTAAGGGGTCTCGCCCCTCCCATGCCATGGGTGTAACGCCCCAGATACAACTTTCCATATTCGAAACTCCAACTCTTGCCTTTTCCGGAGATGCTATATGATATTTCCCCCGTGGTTGGGTTTTTGCCTATTGTTTTGCATTTTATTCTTGTTATGCATCTCATCTCATGGCATCATGTGCATTGCATCGGCATCGTTTTCATAAAACTTGCATCCGTTTTGGTTTCCCAGGTTCTCTCCGTTGTCCATTCTGAGCCAGACACACTTGCACGCGCTCGCGGCACCTCCGTAATATTATTTTATAAGTGGCATAAAAATGTTCTCGGAATGGGTTGCAACTTGTCGTGCGGTCTTATTATAGTGTAGACCGAGCGTCTGCCAAGTTTCATCGCATTCGGAGTTTGTTTGACTGCCCTACCGTTAAATATATAACCGCGATATAGTCGGTATATTCGTCGGACGTTTTCGGTCTCCGGAAACAGATGCCGGGCCTTCCCTCTCTCTTCTCCCCCTCGCAGTCACACCACAGCCCACCTAGTCCATCCTCCTTCCCCTCTTCGCTTCCGGAGTTGTCCGATACGACCGCACGGTCCGAAACCCTCTCTGCACAGTGCATCGAACCCCTCACGTGCGTGTCCGAAACTCCCCCGAACCCGACCCGAGCAGTCATCACCGTTGGATCCGGATCATCTCCAAACGTCTGTAAAATATCTTCGGTTTCTCTTTTGGACTCCCTAGCTTATTTTTCTCGTCCGCCCGATTACGATCGGAGGGACCGATTAGCCCCTAAGCCAACCACCTGCCAATATATATATAAACCAATCAAACCCTAGCCTTAACCCTATTCCCCTCCTCGCGCCACCACCCAATCTCCACCTTCCTCGGGATCCTCCCCGAGCAGCCGAGCCAACCGGCAGCCTCCACCTTGCCCAGATCCAAATCCACTGAGCCCACCCCGCGTCTGAACCAACAGCACCCGATCCCCTCTGCCCGAGCATGTTCCCAAGCGAGCTCTCGCTCCATCTGTGCCTCCTCACGCCTGAGTCTGCTCAACCCCGCCATCGGCCATGAGCTGCCTCGCGCCCTTGCCTCGAACACGAGCGCCCATGGCCTTGTGCCCCTGCCATCCTAGCAGCAGCAGCAACATCCTCGCCGTTGCCACCTCAGATGAGCACCGCCCTGACCCTGCCGTCTCTTGCGCCTCCTCATTCCCGTCACGTTTTCCCCCTCTCTCTCATGCCCTGCCTCTCTCTCACAGGGAACCACGTTGAGGCCATGGAGAATTGCAGCGCCGCCACCCTTGGGGTTCGTCGCTGATGGCCATCCCCGTCGTCCGCCTCTGCTTCCTTGCTCCAGATCGGCCGCCAAGCAACCGCCTTCCTCCGCAGCAGCCCAACACCGCCGCGCCCAAGCTCCTCCTGCCGCATCCGCAGCCTGCCTCCTCTCGCGCCCGAGGGGCTCCCCGAGCACCTCGTCCCACGCCGCCGCCGCTCTGCTTCCTGTCGAGCAGAGGAGGACGGCGCCTCTGCCTCGAGCCGTTCGAGCGCACGCCGCACTCGTTGACTGATCGCTGACCGCGCCTGGGCTGCCTCCCCTTCGTTTGTTGGCCAAGGCCCAGCCAGCGCCTCTCCAAGGCCCAGCCAGCCTCCTCCCCACCGAGCCGGCCCAAGGCCCAGGGTGAGCAAACCCCCTGCGCCTCCTTTCCCTCCTGTTGGCCCAGCCAGATTCGGCCCATTCATGTTTTTTCCCAGTTATGCGAATTTGTCTATTATCCAGCGATTTACTGTTTTACAGAAAACCCCCTAGATTTCATGCATTAATAACGTCATAACCGTGCATCGGATAAAAATGTTTTATATATGTAAAATGATCAGAAAATTGTGTAGATTAATAATATTCCACTTTCATCTATGTTAAAAATATTTAACATGCTGTTTGTGTTTATTTTGCATAATGCCATGCTAAAATGATTTATTTCATAACTAAATAGCCGTAGCTCGGAATTAAATGTTCTTTATATGTAAATGGGGTGGAAAATGCCTAGATTAACATGGTCCACTTTATTTTCCTGTTTAAGAACAATAAAATATTGTTTAGGGCAGAACAGTACCAAACTCAAAATATGCACATGGGGATTTTCCGGAATTATTGTTTGTTGTTTCCGGCCTCATTTAAACTTGCCTAGATAGGTAGTTTCATTATGTTTCACCTCTTGCCATGTTTAACAACATTTAATATTGTTGGGTACAAAACCGAGAGAGAACTAAATAATCGATGTGGTGTTCCGTCAATATGCAACTTGTTGCATATTGAGCTCCACTTAATTTGTAGTATTGATTGTGCACTTTGCCATGCCATGCCTCATTATACCGGACATGCATCATACTTGGTTGTGCATCATGCCATGTTTATGCTTGTGCATTTACCATGTTGCTTGCTTCTTTCCGGTGTTGCTTCTTAGTTCCGGTAACGTTGCATCCGTGAGGATTCGTTCGACTACGTTGGTTCGTCTACTTCATGGACTCGTTCTTCTTCCTAGCAGGATTCAAGGCAAGATGACCGCTACCCTGGATCTCACTACTATCATTGCTATGCTAGTTGCTTCGTTCTATCGCTATGCGGCGTTACCTATCACCTGTTTATCAAGCCATCCCATATTTCCATGAACCTCTAACCTTTGACACCTTTCCTATGCAAACCGTTGCTTGGCTATGTTACCACTTTTGCTCAGCCCTCTTATAGCGTTGCTAGTTGCAGGTGAAGTTGAAGATTGCTCCATGGTGGACAGGATTTTGGTTGGGATATCACAATATCTCTTATATTATTTAATGCATCTATATATTTGGTAAAGGGTGGAAGACTCGGCCTTTTGCCTAGTGTTTTGTTCCACTCTTGCCGCCCTAGTTTCCGTCATACCGGTGTTATGTTCCCGGATTTTGCGTTCCTTACGCGGTCGGGTGATTTATGGGACCCCCTTGACAGTTCGCTTTGAATAAAACTCCTCCAGCAAGGCCCAACATTGGTTTTACCATTTGCCTCACCTAGCCCTTTTTCCCTTGGGTTTCCGGAGCCCGAGGGTCATCTTTATTTTAGCCCCCCCGGGCCAGTGCTTGTCTAAGTGTTGGTCCAAACCGAGCGATGTTCGGCGCCCCCTGGGCAACCAGGGTCTATGCCAACCCGTCGTCTTGCTCATCCGGTGTGCCCTGAGAACGAGGTACGTGCGACTCCTATCGGGATTTGTCGGCACATCGGGCAGCTTTGCTGGTCTTGTTTTACCATTGTCGAAATGTCTTGTAAACCGGGATTCCGAGTCTGATCGGGTCTTCCTGGGAGAAGGTCTATTCCTTCGTTGATCGCGAGAGCTTGTCATGGGCTAAGTTGGGACACCCCTGCAGGGTATAATCTTTCGGAAGCCGTGCCTGCGGTTATAGGCAGATGGGAATTTGTTAATGTCCAGTTGTAGATAACTTGACACCAGATCCGAATTAAAACGCATCAACCGCGTGTGTAGCCGTGATGGTCTCTTCTCGGCGGAGTCCAGGAAGTGAACACGGTTTCTGGGTTATGTTTGACGTAAGTAGGAGTTCAGGATCACTTCTTGATCATTACTAGTTTCACGACCGTTGCTTTGCTTCTCTTCTCGCTCTTATTTGCGTATGTTAGCCACCATATATGCTTAGTCGCTGCTGCAGCCTCACCACTTTACCCCTTCCTTTCCCTTTAAGCTTTGCTAGTCTTGATACCCATGGTAATGGGATTGCTGAGTCCTCGTGGCTCACAGATTACTACAACAACAGTTGTAGGTACAGGTTATGCGATGATCATGATGCGAGAGCGATGCTTGCTTGCGTTGAGTTCTTCTTCTGCTCCTTCGATCAGGGGATAGGTTCCAGGTCGGCAGCCTGGGCTAGCAGGGTGGATGTCGTTTGAGTTTCTGTTTGTGATTCATCCGTAGACGGATGATGCTCTTATGTATTGTAATGTTGTATTCGTGTGGCATTGTATGCCTTATGTATGTATCCCTATCTATTATGTAATGTTGATGTAATGATATCCACCTTGCAAAAGCGTTTCAATATGCAGTTCTATCCTTAGTGGGACCTTCGAGTCTCTTTAGGATAGTATGGCATATTGGGCGTGACAATGGGATCCAAGGACCAGAGGGGAAACCCTTCTCCCCTCTAGGGAGGAGGTCAAGGAAGAAGAATAAGAAGGGGGCCCCTCTCCCCCTTGCTTCCGGTGGCGCCCGAACACTGCCGGAGGCCATCATCATCACCGCGATCTTCACCAACAACTTCACCGCCTTCATCACCAACTCTTCCCCCCTCTATGCAGCAGTGTAACCTCTCTCTTACCCGCTATAATCTCTACTTAAACATGCTGCTCAACGCTATATATTATTTCCCAATGATGTATGGCTATCCTATGATGTTTGAGTAGATTCGTTTTGTCCTATGGGTTAATTGATGATCATGATTGGTTTGAGTTGCATGTTTTATTATTGGTGCTATACTATGGTGCTCTCCATATCGCGCAAGAGTGAGGGATTCCCGCTGTAGGGTTTGCAATATGTTTATGATTTGCTTATGGTGGGTGGCGTGAGTGAACAGAAGCACAGACCTGAGTAAGTAGATTGTTTGCGTATGGGATAAAGGGGACTTGATACTTTAATGCTATGGTTGGGTTTTACCTTAATGAATCCTTAGTAGTTGCGGATGCTTGCTAGAGTTCCAAACATAAGTGCATATGATCCAAGTAGAGAAAGTATGTTAGCTTATGCCTCTCCCTCAAATAGAATTGCAATAGTGATTACTGATCTAGTTATCGATTGCCTAGGGACAAATAACTTTCTCGTAACAAAAAGCTCTGTACTAATATTTACTTTATTGCATCTTTATCTACACAACCTCTAGTTTATATTTGGGCCATTTGCATTTCTGCCCCTAACTCGAACCACCTACTCAGATTTGCCCCTAATTTCAAAGCATGCTCAAATTTGCCCCTCTGCCGTTAAGTCACTACTCAGAAATGCCCTTCCGTCCAGTCAAAGGCCTTTGACCGTCAAAGGCCCATGTGTACTGTGGCAGACGGAAAGTGCTACAGTATTGGACGGAAAGTGCTACAGTACTGTACAGAAGGGCATTTCTGAGTAGTGACTTAATGGCGGAGGGGTAAATTTGAGCATGCTTCAAAATTAGGGGCAAATCTGAGTAGTGGGTTCGAGTTAGGGGCACAGATGTAAATGTCCCTTTATATTTACGTGTTCTTTATTATCTTGCAAACCTATCCAACAACACCTACGAAGTACTTCTAGTTTCATACTTGTTCTAGGTAAAGCGAACACTAAGTGTGCATAGAGTCGTTACAGTGGCCGATAGGACTTGAGAGAGTATTCGTTCTACCATTAGCTCCTCGTTGGGTTTGACACTCTTACTTATCGAAAGAGGCTACAACTATCCCGTATACTTGCGGGTTATTAAGACCTTTTTTTGGCGCCGTTGCCAGGGAGTCATAGCGTGGGGTGAATATTCTTGTGTGTGCTTGTTTGCTTTATCACTAAGTAATTTTTATTTGCTGTTCTAAGTTGTTCTCTATCTTTAGTTATGGATTTGGAACACGAAATACCAAAAAAATTAGGTCTAGTTTCTACTCATGGAGATGGGGAACCTCCTAAAACCCTCGATGCTCATTATGTTCAAGATATTATGTACTACTTTGATTATCCTGAGAAAACCCCATTCAATTATGTCATGGGATACACGTTGGATCAACATGAATACTTTAGGGATTATCGCTTGACACAAAAAGGGAAACTATTATGGGATCAAATTCATATATTATGTTGCTATGCTAGGCAACTATGCTTGAGATATGATATTACTTGTTGCTCTAGGATGAAGGCTCCACACCTTCCCTTTTCATGCAAATTTAATGATGATGAAACCTTAGCTTCTTATGCTAATGGTATATATGATTACTATGATGTTGAACAAATTGAAGAATTTGTTGCTTTTAAGGCTGCTTATGAAATTGAATCTTTGTTTGAAAAGTATGAAGCTTTTGATGTTGATGTTTATAGGCCTGAAAATCTTGCTATACTTAGATATTGCTATGAAAATTATGAATACAATTACTATATTAATTCATTTATTGAGAAAGTCTCCGCTGTCCAAGAAGAGACTAATATTTTGCAGGAAGCTATGGAAGAAGAAATTGATGAAACTGTGAGCTCATTGGATGAAAAAGATGATGAGGAGAGCGAAGAACAAAAGGAGGAAGAGCGAATTGATCACCCGTGCCCACCTTCTAATGAGAGTAACTC
This sequence comes from Triticum aestivum, assembly GCF_018294505.1. NCBI lineage: Eukaryota > Viridiplantae > Streptophyta > Magnoliopsida > Poales > Poaceae > Triticum > Triticum aestivum. Next base: position 66,820,961 of record NC_057801.1, read on the forward strand.
TTCAACTCATACATTGTTTAATTCCCCTTCGTGCTTACCGAAGGATGATTGCTATGATCCCTTGAATTTGTTTGAAATATCCCTTTTTGATGATGCTTTCTATGCTTGTGGCCAAGATGCCAATATGAATTATGCTTATGGAGATGAACTTGCTATAGTTCCTTATGTTAAACATGAAATTGTTGCTATTGCACCCACGCATGATAGTCCTATTATCTTTTTGAATTCTCGAAACTACACTATATTGGAGAAGTTTGTGCTTATTAAGGATTATGTTGATGGGTTGCCTTTTACCATTCCACATGATGATTTTGGTGAATATAATATGCATGTGCTTGCTGCTCCTACTTGCAATTATTATGAGAGAGGAACTACATCTCCACCTCTCTATGTTTCCAATATGATAAAATTGCAAGAAACTGTTTATACTATGCATTGGCCTTTACTATGTGTGCATGAATTGTTCTTTTATGACATGCCGATGCATAGGAAGAGAGTTAGACTTCGTTGTTGCATGATATATGTTACTTTGTGCTCACTACTAAATTATAAATCATTGTTAATTAAAATTGGCTTGATATACCTTGGGATCTGGGTGGATTCATTACTTGAGCACTATATGCCTAGCTTAATGGCTTTAAAGAAAGCGCTGCCAGGGAGACAACCCGGAAGTTTCAGAGAGTCATTTATTTATGTTGAGTGCTTTCATATAGTCTAAAAACAATAAAAATAAAGAGGGGAACCTAAAGACTTTTCAAAAAGGGAAGTGTAAGTGAGAGAGACAAGCATTGTTGAAGTGGGAGAGCTCCTTGAACTTTGTTCATGCTCACGGAAACTTTGTGAATCTTGATTACAGAAACTTTTCAGCAAAAATAATTATCCCCTTGTACAATTCCATTGTATTATAAAAATAATGTGCCAAGGTTTGCCTTTAGGATGTTTACAATGTTTGTTGGTTTGTACGGTGCAGGACAGAAACTTTGGCTGTAGTGCACGATTTTATATTTTTAACTGGAACGTCAATTGGTTCTGATTCTTTTTGCACTGTCTTGGTATACAACTTGTTTATTTTTACTAATTTTGGTAGAATGTTTGGGGTACCAGAAGTATGGTGGATGTTCAGATTGCTACAGACTGTTCTGTTTTTGACAGATTCTGTTTTGGATGCATAGTTTGCTTGTTTTGATGAATCTATCAATTTATATTAGTGGATTAATCCATGGAAAAGTTATATTACAGTAGACAGAATTTTAAAACAAAATATTAATTGGTTTGCTACAGTACTTACAGTGGTGATTTGCTTTATTATACTAACGGATCTTACCGAGTTTTCTGTTGAAGTTTTGTGTGGATGAAGTGTCTAATCGAGGATGTCTCGATATGAGGAACATGAAGAGAGGCAAGAGCTCAAGCTTGGGGATGCCCAAGGCACCCCAAGTAAATATTCAAGGAGACTCAAGCGTCTAAGCTTGGCGATGCCCCGAAAGGCATCCCCTCTTTTTTCAACAAATATCGGTATGTTTTTGTATTTGTTTCGTTCATGCGATATGTGCATCTCTTGGAGCGTCTTTTGCATTTAGTTTTTACTTTTCTTTTATGCACCATGCTGGAATGAGATAGTCCTTGGTTGATTTATAGAATGCTCATTGCACTTCACTTAAATCTTTTGAGTATGGCTTTATAGAATGCTTCATGTCCTTCACTTATATCATTTGAAGTTTGGATTGCCTGTTTCTCTTCACATAAAAAACCGCCATTTGTAGAATACTCTCTTGCTTCACTTATATCTATTTAGAGAGATGACAGGAATTGGTCATTCACATGGTTAGTCATAAAATCCTACATAAACTTGTAGATCGCTGAATATGATATGTTTGATTCCTTGCAATAGTTTTGCGATATAAAGGTGGTGATATTAGAGTCGTGCTAGTTGAGTAATGGTGAAATTGAGAAATACTTGTGTTGAGGTTTGCAAGTCCCGTAGCATGCCCATATGGTGAACCGTTATGTAACGAAGTTGGAGCATGAGGTGTTTTTTGATTGTCTTCCTTATGAGTGGCAGTCGGGGATGAGCGATGGTCTTTTCCTACCAATCTATCCCTCTAGGGGCATGCGTAGTAGTACTTTGCTTCGAGGGCTAAGTAGATTTTTGCAATAAGTATATGATTTCTTTATGACTAATGTGAGTCCATGGATATACGCACACTCATCCTTCCATTTTGCTAGCCTCTATTTTACCGTGCAACTTTCGCCGGTAGCATGCACCCATTATTTACCTTCCTCAAAACAGCCACCATACCTACCTATCATGGCATTTCCATAGCCATTCCGATATATATTGCCATGCAACTTCCATCATCATCATATACATGACTTGAGCATCCATTTTCGTATTGCTCTGCATGATCGTAAGATAGCTAGCATGATGTTTTCATGGCTTGTCCTTTTTTTGATGTCATTGCTATGCTAGATCATTGCACATCCCGGTACACCGCCGGAGGCATTCATATAGAGTCATATCTTTGTTCTAGATATTGAGTTGTAAGTAAATAAAAGTGTGATGATCATCATTATTAGAGCATTTCCCCAGTGAGGAAAGGATGATGGAGACTATGACCCCCCCCCCACAAGTCGGGATCAGTTTCCGGACTTTATAAAAAAATAAAAGAGGCCAAAGAAGCACACCAAAAATAAAAAAAGGAAAAAAGGAAAATAAAAACTGAGAGAAAAAGAGAGAAGGGGCAATGTTACTATCCTTTTACCTCACTTGTGCTTCAGAGTAGCACCATGTTCTTCATATAGAGAGTCTCTTGAGATATCACTTTCATATACTAGTGGGAATTTTCATTATAGAACTTGGCTTGTATATTCCAACGATGGGCTTCCTCAAATGCGCAAGTTCTTCATGAGCAAGCAAGTTGGATGCACACACACTTAGTTTCTAATTTGAACTTTCATATATTTACAGCTCTAGTGCATCCGTTGCATGGCAATCCCTACTCACTCACATTGATATCTATTGATGGGCATCTCCATAGCCCGTTGATTCGCCTAGTTGATGTGAGACTATCTTCCCCCTTTTTGTCAGCACAACCACCACCATATACCACCATAGTGCTATGTCCATGGCTTGCGCTCATGTATTTTTCGTAAGAGTTGAAAAAGCTGAAGCGCATTAAAAAGTATGAACCAATTGCTCGGCTCGTCATCGGGGTTGTGCATGATTTGAATGCTTTGTGTGATGAAGATGGAGCATAGCCAAACTATATGATTTTGTAGGGATGAGCTTTCTTTGGCTAGGTTATTTCGATAAGACATAATTGCCTGGTTGGTATGCTTGAAGTATTATTGTTTTTATGTCAAATGATAGACTATTGCCTTGAATCACTCGTGTCTTAATATTCATGCCATGATTAGACATATGATCAAGATTATGCTAGGTAGCATTCCACATCAAAAATTATCTTTTTTATCATTTACCTACTCGAGGACGAGCAGGATTTAAGCTTGGGGATGCTGATACGTCTCCGTCGTATCTATAATTTTTGATTATTCCATGCAAATATTCTTCAACTTTCGTATACTTTTGGCAAGTTTTTATAGTATTTTTGGGACTAATATATTGATCCAGAGCCCAGTGCCAGTTCCTGTTTGTTGCATGTTTTATGTTTCGTAGAAAACCAATATCAAACGGAGTCCAAACAGGATAAAAACGGACGGAGAATTATTTTGGAATATTTGGGAATTTCCAGAGGAAGAATTAACGCGAAACGGTGTCCGAGGTGGCCACAAGACAGGGGGGCGCGCCCACAACTTCTGGGCGCGCCTGGCACTCTCGTGGGACACCCGTAAGGGGGTTGATGCCCTTCTTTTGCCGCAAGAAAGCTAATTTTATTGGAAAAATCTAGGCGAAAGATTCACCCCAATCGGAGTTACGGATCTCCGGATATTAATGAAACGGCAAAGGGGTAGAATTTGAGAACGCAGAAACAGAGAGAGACAGAGAGATAGATCCAATCTCGGAGGGGCTCTCGCCCCTCCCACGCCATGGGAGCCAAGGACCAGAGGGGAAACCCTTCTCCCATCTAGGGAGGAGGTCAAGGAAGAAGAAGAAGAAGAAGGGGGCCCCTCTCCCCCTTGCTTTCCGGTGGCGCCAGAACGCTGCCGGAGGCCGTCATCATCACCGCGATCTTCACCAACAACTTCACCGCCTTCATCACCAACTCTTCCCCCCTCTATGCATCGGTGTAACCTCTCTCTTACCCGCTGTAATCTGTACTTAAACATGGTGCTCAACGCTATATATTATTTCCCAATGATGTATGGCTATCCTATGATGTGTGAGTAGATTCGTTTTGTCCTATGGGTTAATTGATGATCGTGATTGGTTTGAGTTGCATGTTTTATTATTGGTGCTGTCCTATGGTGCCCTCCGTGTCGCGCAAGCGTGAGGGATTCCCATTGTAGGGCTTGCAATATGTTTATGATTTTCTTATGGTGGGTGGCATGAGTGAACAGAAGCACAAACCCGAGTAAGTAGATTGTTTGCTTATGGGATAAAGGGGACTTGATACTTTAATGCTGTGGTTGGGTTTTACCTTAATGAATCCTTAGTAGTTGCGGATGCTTGCTAGAGTTCCAATCATAAGTGCATATGATCCAAGTAGAGAAAGTATGTTAGCTTATGCCTCTCCCTCAAATAGAATTGCAATAGTGATTACTGGTCTAGTTATCGATTTCCTAGGGACAAATAACTTTCTCATAACAAAAAGCTCTCTACTAATATTTACTTTATTGCATCTTTATCTACACAGCCCCTAGTTTATATTTATGAGTTCTTTATTATCTTATAGACCTATCCAACAACACCTATGAAGTACTTCTAGTTTCATACTTGTTCTAGGTAAAGCGAACACTAAGCGTGCGTAGAGTCGTATCAGTGGCCGATAGGACTTGAGAGTGTATTTGTTCTACCTTTAGCTCCTCGTTGGGTTCGACACTCTTACTTATCGAAAGAGGCTACAACTATCCTGTATACTTGCGGGTTATCAATCAGTAAAAACAATTACTTCTCCTTCCTTGGGCTCAAGAGGATTTTTGGTGCCTGGCACCCTCGAGTGGATGTCATCTTTCTTGGCTAAGACGCCAGTCTTAACAAAGTTGTTCAAATCTTCCTCGGTGACCCGGGATGCCCAGGTGCATGCAGTGAATGTCTTAGTCATTGTTGATAATGACCTGAAAAGAAAATTTTGCCAGTTTAAGATTATGTTGTTAAGTCGGCCATTGGTTCAAGGGTAAGAACGATAAGCAAGTAGTGTGTTAAGCCGGAGGATAGCATTGGAGTTATGCAAGGCAAACTATTGGCGGCTTAAGAGGGGACTAATGGTACTTGGCGGGTTATGGTTTATAAATTAAGCCACCAACACCGCTATCAATTTTCAGATCTATGAGTGAAAAAATTGCTAAGTGTTAGAAAAACAGCTTTCACACATCAATGCTATAATTTTGGATCTACAACAGTTCAAATAATGAAGAAAATTCTAAACCTAAGTTGCGGTGGCAGAGCAGTTCATGTGCTCGGATGCGATCTCTCACGAAGAGTAGGCGTTCAAATATCAAAAATGAGTGCTAAAACTGATGCCGCGCAAGATGAGCACTTAACTCAGATCAAAACTACAAAGACAGGGAGAAACAAAGAGGAACAGAGGTGAACTCCGAAGAACTCGAGCAAACCCTAATGCCGATCTATTGTGAGGAATAAGGAAGGCTTAGCGAGGTTGTTGGACAGTGGAGGCGCGCGGAGGAGCTCTGGTGCGTTCAGGTTGATGCAGCGGCCAACGTTGAGGCAGTGGACGAAGTTCGACGACGGTGGTGGAGCTCGGGCGCTGGAGGAATTTGGAGGAAGAGGACGAATACGAGGAGGCAAGGGGGAGAATGAAAGGGACCCTTGGCCCTATTTATAAGGCATAAGGATAAGTGGCATTCACGAGAATTGAGGAGGCCAAAAAAGATTGTGACAGCAAAAGATGCCTCGACTTTTGGAGATTCATTAAAAGTGAATGCATGTTGAGATTTGGTCCTCGTGTGATATTAATGTGAGATGACGTCATGACGGGTTACCACAATTCTGTGAGCTAATGACATGGCGGGTTATAAGATTTCATAAGGACTGACGAGGAAGGATTTTTTCTAAGTGTTGAAGATTGATATGAATAAGTTCACATCAACCTGGGGCCTAATGTTGGGGATATAACTATTGGGTATGACCCGCCTAGGAGGGGCCGGGTCATACCACTGGCGGTTCACAATGAGAAGGCCCAAGAAGATGTGAAGATGGCAGTTCATGAAGCAAGCTTACTGAAGGCCCAAGACCCGGAGGAGACTTGAGGGCATAAACTGCCGTATGTTTAACTTGTATGTTAAGGAATGTTTAGTTCTATCACCGAGCCGAACACGTTGTGTATGAGCCGGCCGGGACTCTGTAAGCCGCCGAACATCATCTTGTGTATATAAAGGGGTGACTCGGCGGCGGGTTAGGGCAAGAAACAATAAGTCGAGAACTAGGTCAAGCGTATTCGCTCCCTGGTAATCGAAACCCAAGCAATACAACGTAAAGCAGGAGTAGGCCTTTACCTCATTGTGAGGGGCTGAACCTAGGTAAACTCTCTGTGTCCCTTGTCCCGTTTAAACCCCTTCAAGCTAACTACTTTGCGATGGCCCCACATCTAAGGCCTCATGATAGGGCATCTGCCGTGAAAAGTCCACGAAATTATCGGAGGGGGATTCGATCATAGAGGGCTTCTACATCAACTCTATTGCCCTTCCGATGAAGCATGAGTAGTTTACCGCAGACCTACATGTCCATAGCTATTTTATATTTGGCTTCTTCTCTCTCTTTGATCCTCAATACCATGTTCTCCTCGATCTTCTTGGAGATCTATCCGATGTAATTCTTTTGCGGTGTGTTTGTCGAGATCCGATGAATTGTGGATTTATGATCAGTTTATCTATGAATATTATTTGAATCTTCTCTGAATTCTTATATGCATGATTTGATATTTTTGTATTTCTCTTCAAGTTCTCGGTTTGGTTTGGCCAACTATATTGATTATTTTTGCTACGAGAGAGGTGCTTAGTTTTGGGTTCAACCTTGCGGTGATCTCACCGAGTGACAAAGTAGGGGTAGCGAGACACGTATTGTATTGTTGCCATCAAGGGTAAAAATATGGGGTTTTCATCATATTGCTTGAGTTTATCCCTCCACATCATGTCATCTTGCTTAAGGCGTTACTCTATTCTTATGAACTTAATACTCTAGATGCATGTTGGATAGCGGTCGATGTGTGGATTAATAGTAGTAGATGCAGGCAAGAGTCGGTCTACTTTACACAGACGTGATGCCTATATTCATAATCATTGCCTTGGATATCATCATAACTTTGCCATTTTCTATCAATTGCTCGACAGTAATTTGTTCACCCATCGTATTATTTTCCTTCAAGAGAGAAGCCTCTAGTGAAACCTATAGCCCCCGGGCTATTTTCCATCATATATTTTCATATCTAAAACCCAAAAAACCCAAAGACATCTCGCTGCAATTTATTTACTTTTACTTTGTTTTACGTTTTAGTTATCTTTTATATCTATCTCTATCAGATCTCACCTTTGCAAGTGACCGTGAAGGGACTGACAACCCCTTTATCGCGTTGGGTGCAAGTGTTTGATTTTTTGTGTAGGTGCGTAGATTGGAGCCTTGCGTGTCTCTCCTACTGGATTTATACCTTGGTTCTTAACTGAGGGAAATACTTATCTCTACTTTGCTGCATCACCCTTTCCTCTTCAAGGGAAAAACCAACGCAAGCTCAAGAAGTAGTAGGAAGCATTTCTGGTGCCGTTGCCAGGGAGATCTACATCAAGCCTATCAAGTACCCATCATAAACTCTCATCTCTTGCATTGCATTATTTTCCATTTGCCTCTCATTTTCCTCTTCCCCACTTCTAAAACATTTTTCAGAAAAGTATAAAAATATTTGCCTTTTTATTCACCCTTCTTTCGTTCGTTTTTTCGTTTGCTTTTTGGTTGCTCGCGTGCTAGATTGCTGGCTTTGTCATGATGAATCAATAGAATACCAAGTTGTGTGACTTTTCCAATACTAATAATAATGATTTTAATAGTACTCCCATTGCTTCCATCACTAGTCCGGAATCTTATGAGATTAATGCCGCTTTGTTGAATCTTGTTATGAAAGATCAATTTTCTGGCCTTTCTAGCTAGTGAAGATGCCGCATCCCATATAAATACTTCCTTGAGTTGTGTGATATTCAAAATAAGAAAGATGTGGATAATGATATTATTAAATTGAAGATATTTCCGTTCTCACTATGAAATCGTGCTAAAACTTGGTTTTCATCTTTGCCTAAAGAGAGTATTGATACATGAAATAAGTGTAAAGATATTGTTATTTTCAAGTATTTTCCCCCCGCTAAGATCATCTCCCTTAGGAACGATATAAAGTATTTTAAGCAACTTCATGCTGAACATGTTGCACAATCTTGGGAGAGGATGACATTGATGGTAAGAAATTGCCCTACTCATGGTTTAAGTTTAGGGATTTTTATTTCTGTGCCCCTGGTTTGTTAGTTCTACTCATTCATACCCACTCTCTTAACTTTTGCTCACTTTTCCCCACTCCCTTGCCCGAAACCCTCAGAACTGGTCACAAACGGTGGATGCTGTCGGGTCAGTGCTTTGACCCTTAACTCTGATGAGTGGGGCCGCGCTGACTGTGTTGCCTGTTGGACCTGATGAGTGGGTTCGCGGCGGACGGTGTCGTGGTTAGCCCGTTGGGACGTGGTTAGAATTGGTCCGTGCGCGCGCCACAACGACAGAAGCCTGTTATGCATGCATGATATGTCCATCTAGCCTGCATGCATGCACGTAGCTAGCCTACCTACATGCGCTGCCGCCCGCCGCCACGAGGCGCTGACCGGCCTCTTTTTCACGCGAGCCACCACAGACGCTAACCGGCCTCATTTTCATGCGAGCCGCCACGGACGCAGGGACGGTTGCTGCGGCTTGTTCATATCATCTCCCACGCATGTCTTCTCGCATCTATTGTTTCACACTTTTTGATCCACTCGCATCTATTCAACATGGCAATTAAAAACTATTGGCAATCAAAGTGGCATATCGATCAACGCGGCTCGTTTGAACGTGGCAAATCCAAAGCGCGGCCGGTGCCACTCCCCTTCCCTTCCCCTTTCCCTATTTAAACCACCACCCCTCCACCTATTCTCCACACATCCATTTGCGCCGCCCACATCACCCAAACCCAGAGCACTCTCAAAGCGAGTCGAGGATGCAGTACAATGGCCCCACCATCGAGCTCCTACCGATCATGCCGAAGAGACGGTATCCGGACGACGTCGTCGTGGGAGAGGACGCTCAGTGTGTGGGCGTTCTCATGCTGGAGGGGTGCAAGGGGGTATTCCGAGTGGTTCCTCCGTGCGGGCTTTTCCCACCTCCCGGTGGGCTCGCCGGTGATGTTTCGACTGGCGGATGTGCGTCCAAACTCCAGGACTCCGCCGATATGCCTCACCGTCACCTTCACCAACAGATTTGATGCATACTACCTCCTCCGCAAGGTGTTTTGGTGTGGATGTGAATTCATCGCATTCACAACCCACAACATCTTCAGAAACTTCGACTGCATCTTCCCCACCCGTGATGGTATGCACATCCTCCCCTACTACATCGGCCAGTACGGCATGGCGAGGGAGCGGTGAAGAGAAGGCGCAGTGAAGAGGGTGGTGAAGTCCCGGTCTCGATCGTGAGCTTGTCTTGCCCTAGGGTGTTAGGCCTTTTTATCTTGGGATCCCTTTTATCTTTTATATATTTCTATCTTAATTATGTCATTGGTTTTACCGTGAACTTTTGATCTCTATCTTAATTATGCCTTGCCCTATTTGATATGTCACTGGTTATCAGTGTTTTTGCTTGCTATTTCTATCTTATTTGACGTGAGATAAATCTCTAGATGGATATGGTGTCGTACACGAGCCCTTCTGCTAAATCAATCAATGATTGAGTATTCCTTAATGAAAACCAGCAAGTTTTCGCCCATTTAGAGTAGGGTCAAGTTTCGCCCATTTAGAGTAGGGTCAAGTTTTCGAACGCGCGGATAATGGAGTAGTTGAAGTGTCAAAAGGGAAACTAAAGCCAGAAAAATGAGCCATGTTGATGTTGAAAAGAAGAAGAAGAAAAGCTAATTTTTTTTGAATTGTTGGTGGCCCTATTTCGTATATTGTATGAACAAAAACAATCTAATTTTTGAATAGTTTGTGGACTATGCTATGATTTAGGGGACCCTATGTTTTATGTAAGAAGTATGCTATGGTCGCTACTTTTTATGTTATGGATGTATGCTTGCTACGCGAGATATCGGTCGATGGATATGGTGTCGTAGCCGAGCCGTAGACAAGCTCTCTGGATAGATATGGTGCCATAGCCGAGCCTAGACATGCTCTCTAGATTGATATGATGGCTAATGGTGCCACCAGACTTTATTTTAGACGTGGTTTCAGATGGATATCATGATCTACATAATTAAGTCTGACATGTTTTTAATAAAAAAACAAAAACAAAAAATCATGTATACAATATTTTTCTTGCAAAAAAAACTTGTTTATAATACCCCCAGTCAAAAAATGAAAGTGTTGTGCAAGTAAATTTGACATGTGCAAGTGCAACAATAAATCAATTTACCATCATGCACTATTTTTGTTCGGCATGGCAATAAATGGATTTACCATGGTAATAATCAGGGGAAAAAACAGAGCCAGTGCGTGGGCCTTTGACACTCAACGCTATGAGACGGACCAACGAGAGCTTAGTTTCAATTTGGGCCCTAGAACTAGGTTTTTTTCTTCTACGGTCGGTGTTGTCTGACAAAGCTGAAGAAAATGAAAGTGTACAAAACTGACGGGTACCCGAAACTGACATGATCCAGAAATTAAGCAACACAAAGCATAGAGCACATGATCCACAAATTAAGCAACACAGAGCATAGAGCACATGATCCACAAATTTAAGCAAATCGTAGAGCACATGATCCACAAATTTAACAAAAGCCTAGAGCACATGACACCACACTAATGACATCTCTAATGAGTGATGACCCGCAAGTAAGTACATCCTAGAGCAACTACACAAGAATAAAAGGGATAAAATCCTAAAGCTATCAGATTCGCCTGCTTGTTCAATTGAATCATCTACTTCAATTTCTTGTTGATCTTCTTTATTTCCCCCTTCAGATCTGCATCCCCAACTGTCAGAGCAAGACTTTCAGAGACCAAATTCGTTATTGCTGACGGCAGATTGAGCTCCCGGGTTGGGGCCCGATTGAATTGAATCTGCTTAACGTAGTCATCCAGCCATTCAAAATGTGTGCATTTCTTCACGATCTGAAACAAAAACATGAACCCTAAATCCCAGATCAAAAAAGAACTAAAAGCAAATAGAAAAACTAATTAGAGAAAAATCATGAGATCTAACTTGCCCCTCTGGCTTGCTCTTGCATTTCACGAACTCGCGCTCAAAGTTGCCATTCTTGACCTCCTTCAAAGTCAACCGTATCAGTGGCGCGCAGCGTGGGCAGTCAGGACATCGCTCCGTGGGAAGTGGGCCATATTGGCTCCACGAGGGGCGGGAGGCTGAAGTGGAGCTCGACATATCGCCCAAAGTCGTCGGAGAAGAAGAAGCACAGGAATGGATCCTCTCGTCGCCGGAGAAGAAGAAGTAGAGGAGGAGTGGCTCCTCTCTTCGCTGCAGAATAAGCACCAAAATAAAGGGGGTACTATCGTGGAAATATCACGTCAGATGTCCTTGTGTAAGGACTTAGTCGTGGAGCCATCGCGACGGGTTAGCTTAAAGGGGTTAAACCGGACAAAGGACACGAGGGATTTTATACTAGTTCGGCCCCTTCGATGAAGGTAAAGGCCTACATCTAGTTGTGATGGGATTATTGGGGTCTCGCTAACCAGGGAGCTAAACAAGCTATGCCTGGGTATCGAGTTGTTGTTTCTGGTCCCTGAACCGCCGCAGAGTCGTCCCCTTATATACACGGGTTGACGCCCGGCCGGTCTACAGAGTCCCGAGGCCGACTCATACAAGTGTCCGGCTCGGTCTCTCCTTTCCTTATCTTACAACACAAGTTACATGACTATGGCGGTTTACCACTATGGGCCCTAATCCGCCTTTGGGATCCGGGCCTCTAAGCTTCATAGTAAAGCACCATCTTTTGAGTCTTCGTGGGCTTCAACATAGTTGAGGGTGAACCGGCCCCTCCTGGGCGGTTTACACTCAGTAGTTATATCCCCAATATTAGGCCCCAAATTGATTTGAACCTGTTCATGTCAATCTTCAACACTTAGAAAAATCCTGTAAACATCTTCCTTCAGTTCTCATAAACCGCCATGATGTCTTCCCTTTATAAATCTTTGTTAAACCGCCGTGACGTCATCCTCTGGACACAGCAACGGATCATCATGACGTCATCTCTATAAAAAACGAATAAAAAGATTCCCTTCATTTAATGTCATCCCAGAAATCGAGGCGACAGCTGCGCCACTTGCCGCATTGGAGTCCTCGATTCTCGCGCCTGTCACTTATCCTCTGCCTTATTATAAATAAGCCCGACGGGCCCTTTCATTTTCTCCCTTTCTTCTCATCTTCCTCCTCGCGACCCGGACCTCCGCGCCGCCGCCGTCGCTCTTCGAATCTGCACCGACCAAGGCCGCTGCATCAACCTGTTTGTTCCAGAGACCCTACCGCGCTTCTCCACCGCCGAGTGGCCCTGGTAAGTTCATGTCCCGTAACCCTAGATCTTCATTAGGGTTTCGAGTTCATCCATGTCCGCCGCTGTTCATCAGTTCTTCTGTTCCTCCTTCTAGTCTTTACTGAGTATACATATGTGCCTGATATTTTAAACTGCGGCTAGATCATGTTGTCACTTCTCCCAACCGTAGCATCATTCTGCTCCTGACAGACTCGCTCTAGATCTTCACTGTTCCTCTTAGCGCCATTGTAGGGCTCAGTAAAATTTTCTTTAGTTATCCATGGTAGATCCAAAATTGTACTGTGATATTGTGAAACCTGTTTTTGTAACACTTAGTAGATTTTGAACCCTGGCCCTTCTGCCTACGGGCGGTTTAACCTTTGATAACCAACCCGCCATATATCATTAGCCCTCTCTTAAACCGCCAACTGAACTTGAACGGCAATTTGCCGGTTTAACACTGAATAGTATGCTTAAACCGTTAATTGTAAACCGACCTTTATCTGTCCTTCCACAGTTTTTCTTCCAGGATGGCGAAACAATTCTCTGCCTGCAATTGGGTTCCGTCCAAGATCACTGAAACATAAATCAATGGATATGTCACAACTGGTGCTTTAGCCTCAAAAAGGGTCCTTCATTGGCGTGTTCCGGGCTCTGAATGCCCACCTGAACCTCAAGATGGAGAAGTGATTGTATTTATGCAACACTTAGACCGGAGATTCAGCCCACCCGGATCAAAAAAATTCCGGGATGTCCTCGCAAGCTTCCAACTCCATCCACAAGATATTGGACCGAACTCCGTGTCCAATATCTGCAACTTTCAAGTATTCTGCGAAGTCTACCTTCAGGAAGAACCATCTGTGGAGTTGTTCTGGGATTTTTTCCACATGAACCGCCGTACGGAGTTCTCTGATGGCCCCAACACAGAACTTGGCGGTGTTTCAATTCAGAAAAGGAAAGAAGTTGATTTCCCTCATGCAAAACATCATAGTCATCCTAAAGATTGGAACCAAACTTGGTTTTATTGCCGGAACACTGCCCCTGACGGAGAAAATCCTTTGCCGGGTTACCGCCCTCACCGGCTTAGCAACGGTCACCCATTACCTTCACGCTTATCCGCCGCAGAACGAAAAACTTTTGCTCCTCAAATCGCCAAGCTCCGGGCTCTCATGGCCAACGATTTGACTGGCATTGATCTCGTCCGCTGCTGGGTTTCCTGGGGCATTCTGCCTTTAAGCCGCCGTTCCGGATTGATGCATGAATATACTGGCAACGTCAAAGATCCTCAATGATATCATGAAGTGGTAATGACAGACCTTGAAGTTACTGAGTCTGTGAAGAAGATGCTTGATGAAACAATCTCTGCATGCAGCCAAACCGGGTTGCCACCGTTGCGCCACCAACAAACCGCCAGCGGTAAATTTAACTTAATGCTCACTGTTTCGCATGTGCTTTAATAATGTGCTAATACTCTTTTCCTTTAATTTTTACAGGCCAACAGCTCTTTCTAGAAACGGACTAAACCGGCGAGGGCTCGTGCAAAGACCAAAGTCACCAAGAAAGCGGGCAAGAAGAAAACCACCGAATCTTCTGATCCGCCGGAAGATGTTGACGAATCAGATCCAGAGGTAGAACTTGATTCACTTGATTCCTTTTTCATACACCTTATTGAGAATAGCTATTCCCAGGATGATGCGGCAGCCAGTCGTGCAGACCATGTTGAGGTAATCTCTCTTTCTTCCGATTCAGATCTTGTGTCGGTTCAAAGATTTCGCCGTACAGTTCGGAAAGTGAAATACTCTCACCCTCTTGCTTATCTGGATCCAAAATTTTCTTTGAAGACACACAAGCTGAAGAACGTCGCACAACCCGGCACAGTGGCCAGCAGATCACCTCTTCCGGTTTACCGGATACGCCAAACCGGAAACGTCGCCCAGAGGTTACTTGTTCTCCTGAAAAACTTTACCCTTTGAAGGGTTTCTTCAGAGACCCTCTTAATCTGTCTGATCCCAATTACCAGGCGTCTTCCAATTCATCTGGCGGTTCATCAACCACTCAGCTGCCTCCCCTTAAAACCGTCCCTGGGTAAGTATATTACTCTTCATGTTTTTCCTTCACAGTTCGGTTTACCGTGCTGATCTTTGTTGTGATGTCACAGTGCCAAAGCTCGCCTGAGCAAGAAGGCTAAAACCAGTAACCCCATTGGTGAAGTGGAACCGGAGAGGGCTGCTGAGGACACCGGTAGAAATACCGATGTTATGGATGATTTCATCCTGCAAGGTGCAAGCATTGAAGCTAATCCTTCGGAGGCTAACCCGACAATCCATACTGAACCGTCGAGCCCTTGTACTACCCCTCCACCAAGTCCGGCTGCTGATCTGCCAAGCCCGGCTGCTAACCCGCCAAGTCCAGCCAGGGGTGCCAGCAATCCGCCAAGCCCACCAAGAAATGATGATGATGATGTTGTAATTACTGGCACGGGTCACACCAGTCCTGGCAATCCGGTTATCTTGGCCAAACATACCGCTAAGGAGGAATTCGCCGCTATGGGCAAGGGAAGGGGAAGACGGATTTATCCCACTATGTCAATCTTAGCGCTGAAGAGCTTCATTCCAGTTATTTAAACCGCCTGTACACCAGCCGTGACTTGGAAGCCGGTTTGGTAAACCTGATGAAGGAGCGTTATGAGGTATGAATACTTTGAAACTTGTTCTATCATGTATGCTTTTCCATTGTAGCCCCCAAGGGCCGGTTTATCTCCTGAAGATAAGCCGGGACTTTGATATAAAGAACACTTCAACGTAGTAGCTCCCACGGGCCGGTTTGTCTGCTGAAGATAAACGGGAACTGTCTGTCCCTCTTAACAGCCTTTCCTTTATAACTGATTAATGTACATTAGCCCCTAAGTGCCAAGCTTAATTCTGGATTGAGCCTTGGGACTTTGAAAAATATTCACTTTAAGAAGCAAACCACATTAGCTCCCAAGTGCCAAGTGTTTAATTGATTATGCGCTTGGGGCTTTAAGAGATCTGTAACTGTTGTATCATCTGACTTTGCAGGCTGACATGAAGAACAAAGAGTCCCAAACCGCTGATCTCCAAGAAATCCTGAAGCTACAGCAAGAAGAAACCTGTAAAGCCAAAGAAGATCTCAAGGGTGCTTTGGCAACCATGGAAAAACTTAAAGAGGGCTTCAAAACAGACCGCACCAATTGGGAAACTGAAAGGGCTACTTTATTGAAGCGGGCAGAAGATGCTGAAGCAGCCCTTAAACTGGTGGAAGAAGAGCTGACGGGTCTGAAGCATCAAGTGAACTCCATGACGGTTGCCGTGTTTGGTAAGTACCTTGGAACACGTGCTCTGTAGTACTATCAACTCTGCCGGTTTAACTTAAATTTCTTAAACCGTCGCAGGCCATCACATTGCTCATCTTGGAACAGATATGCGGATGAAATTAAAGGCGGCTTATACACTGATTGAATAACTGCACACCGATGCACAACGGGTTATCTCTGCAGTCTCCTATAACAAATCGGCACCAACACTGATCAAGGATACCTTAGCAAGATTATCCATGACACCGACTCAGATAGAGGAGGTGAAGCGGTCTGCTGCCAGGGCTGGCGCTTTACTGGCACTGACCCAGGCCAAAGCATGGATATCTGACTTGGATCCGGTTGACATTGCCAAGGGATTTCCAGATGAACAGGCAGACGGATCAGCATTTGATAATGACACACTCAAAGCTCTGACAAAGGAGATGCGTCCACTGTCCAGTAAACTGGCTGCAGAAGCTAACCTGACTGTTCATTGGTCTTTTTATGATGAAGAGAACCATCGAGTTGACACGACAGTGACAGAGACACAAAATCTTATCCTGCCAATTCGTCAGCACACTTACGCCCCTGATATTGACCCGTCCAATCTGATAGGTGAAGAAGCTGTCTTTCAGGCTTCAACCCGGATTGACTGGACCACCCATGACTTCCAGCCTCTGGGTGGAGAGGAGGAGGTTGAACCGGCGCCTGAAGATCCTTCCACTTCATGTCGTCCGGGCAACGAGTCTTAATCCGGCATTTATGTTTCTGTGACAAACTTTTATTGTGCGAGAACAATTAGCTTTTTGGGCCTCAAAGTGACTTGTAGTAGCCTAGTTAAAACTCTTTGGTTTGTTGTGCTGATGCACTAGTTGTGTTGAACCGCCATACACATGCAATGTTTGCTTATGCTGTGATAACATGACTCTGAATCCTGCAGAAAGAAAGTTTATCCTGGCGGTTTACCGCTGGACGGGTCATAATACCCAAGATAAAGCCTGATTGATAATCAAACCTTAATAAGTACGAAATAACTCATACCTGTGATGTGATATCACTTTAGTTAGTTTACCAACGTTGATTGTAATAAGGGTGAAGACCCAAATCTTGAATTTTGTACAACTTCACCTTGTACTGATGATGTATAAGAAGTCATGCCGGGTTATGATGAACACCAGATGATCAAAACTGGCGACAAGTAATCAAAGCCAGGCCGGGTTAATAAATGCCGGTTTAATAATAAGGTTCGTCAAATTTTAGTTGAGATCCAAGCCGGGTTAACAAACACCGGGTTAATATGATGACTGAAAAGCCATACCAGATCAAAGATACCGGTTTAACATAGAAGTCATCAAAAGAAAAGTAGTGACAAATGCAAATAAAACCGTGTAGTCGAGGCTTTTCGAGGGCTGCCAGCCCAAATTCGAGGCTTTTCATGGGCTGCCAGGCCGCTGAGTTAAACCATTTGACAAAGCCTTTTAAGATGGGCCTCCAACTAACCAATCACCGTTTTAACTTTGACAAGTTCAGGGTCTCAATGAGAGTAACTGTCAAACGTTCGGAGGGTCATGCCAGGATTACCTGGATAGGAGTGGCTTACTTGATGAAGGCAGGTTAACCCGGGTTTTAGGTAAATATACCAGGCTTCCAAGCCGTGGGTCGATACCCAGCTACAAGGGTCCTTTCAAACTCTTTGTTACTTTACACAAAGAGCCCCCAAGTAACGTGATGAGCTGTGCTCATTGGGTGCCTATGTTTGAGCTGTGCAAAGCATCCAGACTCTCTTTGGCCCCTTAGGTGTGAAGCTCCCAAGCTGTATTGTGGCATGATAGCCGGTTTAACAGGTAGTACTCCGCTTTGTCAGCTGAAGCCCCCATGTAACTCAAAGGATATTTGAGAAAAAACAGCAGAGGCCCTGCTTATAGCAAGGATGCTGGTTTATTTTATTGATCATAATATATACATTGTCGAAATATGTACATAAGAAAAGCCTATGGCTCAAGTGTAGTAAGGCCGTAGGAGAGTTATGTTCCACGGCCGCTGGGTCTCCTCATCATAAGTGTGTGAGTTGTCTCGAACGTCAATAAGGTAGTATGATCCATTGTGCAGATTTTTGCTGACCACAAAGGGCCCTTCCCAAGGTGGGGATAACTTGTGCATGTCGGTCTGGTCCTGGATGAGCCGGAGCACCAAGTCGCCTTCTTGAAAGGTTCTTCTCCTAACCCGACGGCTGTGATAACGCCGCAAGTCTTGTTGATAAACCACTGACGAGCTAGAGCCATGTCCCGTTTCTCATCTAACAGGTCCAGCGCCTCTTGGCGTGCTTGCTCGTTGTCCGCTTCGACATAATTAGCAACCCGGGGCGAGTCATGACGAATATCACTTGGAAGGGCTGCCTCTGCCCCGTATACCATGAAGAAAGGTGTGTAACCTGTTGATCGATTGGGGGTGGTGTTGATGCTCCATAACACAGAAGGCAATTCTTCCACCCAACAACCTGGCATCCGCTTTAAAGGGACCATAAGCCGGGGTTTAATACCCTTCAAGATTTCTTGATTAGCTCTCTCCGCTTGACCATTGGTCTGGGGGTGCGCCACATATGCTAAGTCAAGCCGGATGTGTTCTCTCTGACAAAAATCTTCCATCTCACCTTTAGAGAGGTTTGTGCCATTATCCGTGATGATGTTGTGTGGAAAGCCAAAGCGGAAGATAATCTTTTTGAGAAACTGAACCGTCGTAGCCGCATCACACTTGCTGACAGACTCCGCTTCAACCCACTTGGTAAATTTGTCAACCGCCACCAGCAGGTGGGTCTTCTTATCCTTGGAGTGCTTAAAGGGTCCCACCATGTCAAGCCCCCACGTGGCAAACAGCCAAGTGATAGGAATCATCCTTAACACTTGAGCTGGAACATGAGCTCTGCGTGAAAACTTTTGACAAGCATCACATCGCTTTACCAAATCCTCCGCATCAGCATGAGCTGTCAACCAGTAGAACCCATGACGAAAAGCTTTTGCAACCAGGGACTTTGAACCGGCATGATGACCACAATCCCCTTCATGAATTTCCTGTAGGATCTCTTGGCCTTCTTCCGGAGAAACACAACGCTGAAATACGCCTGAAATGCTGCAGCGGTGTAACTCGCCATTGTGAATAACCATGGACTTGGATCGCCGGACTATCTGCCGGGCCAGAATGTCATCTTCTGGTAACTCGCCCCGGTTCATATACGCCAGATAGGGAACCGTCCAATCCGGCACAATGTGTAAAGCGGCCACCAATTGAGCTTCCGGATAAGGAACAACCAAATCCTCCTATGTAGGCAACTTAACAGATGGGTTATGCAAGATATCTAAAATGGTATTGGGAGGTACCGGTTTACGCTGAGATCCAAGCCGGCTTAAAGCGTCTGCTGCTTCGTTTTTGCGCCGATCGATATGCTCAACCTGATACCCTTTGAAGTAACCCGCCACAATATCCACCTCACGTCTGTAAGCCGCCATGAGTGGATCCTTAGAATCCCAAGTGCCAAAAACTTGCTGAGCCACCAGATCAGAGTCTTCAAAGCATCGTACTCGGCTTAAATTTATCTCCTTGGCCACTCGGAGCCCATGGAGCCAAGCCTCATATTCAGCTGCATTGTTAGTACAGGGGAACATTAAACAGAGGACATAACGAATTTTATCACCTCGAGGGGAAGTAAGAACAACTCCAGCCCCTGAGCCCTCCAATTGTCTGGATCCATCGAAGTGAATAGTCCAGTATGTATTATCCGGTTTGTCCTCTGGTGCTTGTAACTCGGTCCAGTCATTGTTGAAGTCCACAAGTGCTTGAGATTTTATGGCTGTTCGAGGCACATACTTCAGACCATGTGGACCAAGTTCAATTGCCCATTTTGCAACCCGGCCAGTTGCTTCCCTGTTCTGAATTATATCACCCAACGGAGCTGAACTGACAACCGTAATGGGATGGCCTTGGAAATATTGTTTGAGCTTCCGACTTGGCATAAAAACCCCATATATTAGCTTCTGCCAATGCGGATACCGCTGCTTTGACTCGATAAGCACCTCACTAATGTAGTAAACCGGCCGTTGAACCAGGTACTCCTTACCAGCCTCCTTGCGCTCCACCATGATTGCCACACTGACGGCACATGCATTAGCAGCCACGTACAACAATAAGGGCTCCCTGTCAACTGGAGCAGCAAGGACTGGTGGTTCAGCCAACTGCTGCTTCAAGTCTTCAAACGCCGCATTAGCCGCATCACTCCAGACAAAGGTGTCTGTTTTCTTCAACATTTGATTTAGAGGGATCGCCTTCTCTCCCAAACGGCTGATAAACCGGCTTAGGGCTGCAATCCGACCTGCTAGACGCTGAACATCATTGATGCACGCCGGTTTAGCCAAAGATGTAATCACTTTGATCTTCTCCGGATTAGCCTCAATACCCTTGTTGGACACTAGAAAGCCTAGAAGCTTGCCTGCCGGAACACCAAAGACGCACTTGTCCGGATTGAGCATCATCTTGTAAACCCGCAGATTCTCAAAGGTCTCCCTGAGATCATATATCAATGTCTCCTTCTTCCCGGACTTTACCACAATGTCATTAACATAGGCATGAACATTGCGCCCAATCTGAGTGTGAAGACAATTCTGCACACAGTGCTGATAAGTTGCCTGGGCACTCTTGAGCCCAAAGGGCATAGAAACATAGCAGAAGGCTCCAAAGGGAGTGATGAAGGCGGTCTTCTCCTAGTCCTTATCTGCCATTTTGATTCGATGATAGCCTAAATAAGCATCCAAGAAACTCAAACGCTCACAACCCGTTGTTGCATCAATGATCTGATCAATACATGGGAGAGAAAAAGGATCGGCCGGACAAGCTTTGTTCAAATCTGTGTAATCCACACACATGCGCCAAGTGCCGTTTTTCTTAAGAACAAGCACCAGATTAGCCAACCACTCAGGGTGAAATACTTCAATGATAAACCCAGCAGCCAACAGCCGGGCTACCTCTTCACCAATCGCCTTGCATCTTTCCTCGTTAAAGCGACGAAGAAATTTCTTGACCGGTTTAAACTTGGGATCAATATTGAGAGTGTGCTCAGCGAGTTCCCTCGGTACACCTGGCATGTCAGAAGGCTTCCATGCAAAAATGTCCCGGTTCTCACGGATGAACTCAATGAGTGCGCTTTCCTATTTCGGATCCAGATTTGTGCTGATGCTAAACTGCTTGGACGAATCACCAGGAACAAAATCAACAAGTTTAGTCTCATCAGCCGGTTTGAAATGCAGGGTTGGGTCATGCTTAGTGGTGGGATTCTTCAGAGGGGTCATGTCTGCCGGATCAACATTTTCCTTATAGAACTTCAGTTCCTCTGTAGCACAAACTGACTGAGCATAGGCCGCATCACCTTCCTCGCAATCCAAAGCAATTTTATGACTTCCATGAACCGTAATGGTCCCTTTATGACCCGGCATCTTGAGCTGCAAGTAAATATAACAAGGCCTCGCCATGAACTTTGCATAAGCCGGTCGCCCAAACAGTGCGTGGTACAGGCTCTGGATCCTCACCACTTCAAAGCTCAATGTCTCAGACCAGGAATCATGTTCATCACCAAACACAACTTCCAAAGCGATCTTACCAACAGGATATGCCGATTTACCTGGTACTACACCATGGAAAACAGTGTTGGACGGTTTAAGACTCTTGTCTGTCAACCCCATGCGATGAAAGGTCTCATAATACAGAATGTTGATACTGCTCCCTCCATCCATGAGTACCTTGGTGAACTTATAACCTCCCACCTGAGGTGCCACCACCAAAGCCAGGTTACCCGGATTTTCAACCCGAGGCGGATGATCCTCTCTGCTCCATACAATAGGTTGCTTGGACCACCGCAGGTAACGTGGTACCGCCGGTTCAACAGCAGTAACATCCCTCTTGTGAAGCTTATGATCACGCTTGCACAAACTAGTGGTGAACACATGATACAAGCCACCATTCAACTACTTTGGGTGACTCTGGTAACCCGACTGCTGCTGATTTCCTTGATTATTCTGCTGGCTATTACCTCCTTGGTTGTTCTGGTTGCCTTGATTATTCTAAAATCCAGAGTTTGAACCGCCGCCACCATGAAAACCTGGGCCGGAACCGCCCGATGGATCCTGATCATACCGGAAAAGATCAGAGTTTTTGAACTCCTTCATAATGTGACAATCTTTCCAGAGATGCGTTGCAGGAACCTCCTTGGTCCCATGCTTTGGGCAGGGCTGATTCAACAAACGCTCCAGATTCATTCCACCGAGACACTGGGGCGGTTTACCCTTGCGACGCTGCACATTAGCATTAGTTACAAAATCTGAATCCGCTTTACGCTTACCATTATTCCCATGGCCTCCTTGGTTGTGCTGCTGTCCCTTTGCACTGCCGTTCTTCTTTCCCTTCTCCGATTTCTCCTCATCAGAATCGGGATCCTTGGTATTATCAGAATCGGCATACTTGACCAAGGCGGCCATAAGGGTGCCCATGTCATTGCAGTGGCGCTTGAGCCATCCGAACTTCATCTTCAGTGACTTAAACCGGCAATTACGCTCTAAGGTGATGATTGCCGAGCCAGCATTAATATGGTCTGATGAATGCAAGACTTCTAAAACCCGGCGCACAGAATGAGTTGTTAACTCGTTCTCCCCTTGCACACAGGCGTCGAGATCCACAATGGACATAGGCTGATTACATGTGTCCTTGAAATTGGCTATAAACCGGGCCTTCAACTGGTCCCATGACTCGATGGAGTTAGGTGGTAAGTTTTTCAACCAGGTACGGGCTGTTCCCTCCAACATCATCGTGAAGTACTTTGCACAAGCCGCTTCATCAACATCCAGCATCTCCATTGCCATCTCATAAATTTCCACCCACGCCTCCGGTGGCTGATCAGAGGTGTAATTCGGCACCTTACGTGGGCCCTTGAAGTCTTTAGGAAATTGCACATTACGGAGAGCCGGAATAAGGCACGGCACTCCCCACGAATTAAAAGCAACTCCGATGCCTCGTTCCACTGACGCTACTGGCTGAACCGGGGCGGGTTGGTACCGACCCGTGTGTTGTGCTGCTAAAGCAGCCTCCCTTCGTGCTCTGCAATTATCCACCATGTCCTGAGCGTTCATATCACCACACGCCGGATTAGGCCCTTGCGGGACAATGCGGCGTCGCGCACTGCTAGACACTTCCGGTTCATCTATATGCCTGCTATAGCTTTTGCTCAGTCGTGAAGTTGAGTGAACTCTGTCTCGGCTATATGAGTAAGCTTGCTGCTATGTCAGAGCTGTTTGAAGAAGATCCCTAGCCGGCCGTGTCTCAACCGCTGCCAGCGATTCACCTTCAATCGGAATAGCGGCCAACCGGGATGCTGCTGCTATCATATTGTCCAACGGGGTAGAGAAGTGACCCGGCGGCGGTGTAGTATACCGCGGCGGGTTGTCCATACGCTGAGGTGGACCCATCACTGGAGGTTGATCCGGTGCTCCGGTCCTTGGAATCATGGTCCGGTTCACTGCCGCTGGGTTGCTAGTCCCTGCTCCTGGCATATCAAAGAGATTCATCGCATTGTAATTCGGCGGTAAGCGAGATTGATGTCTCCTCCGGAATACTTGATTCGAAGCGTTCTGATCCATCAAAAGTTGATAATTCTCGGCTTGAATCCTCTGTGCCTGAGCATCTAAAGCGTCTTGTTCCTCAGCCATCCTAGTTTCCTCAGCCGCTAAGTCCGCCTTGGCTTGTGTTATCTGATCCTTTAGACTTGCAATGTCCGCATTGTGCTGATCCTGCATCGCCAGTGTAACTGCCGTGGTCAACAAGGTCGCCTAGGCATCCATCAAACCAGAGAGAACTTGAGCCGGCCGGCGCGCGGAGCCTCCTGCCCCTGCTACCGGTCCAAATGCCGCCGCCGTAGAGTTTTGCAAGGTTGGCTATGTTTCGGCCATGAAGATACCAACGTGGTTTGGCGGTTCAAGAAATTCCGGAACACTGGTGCCATCGGAATACCCTTCAAACACACCACCCTGAACTTGGTACAGGGATTCGGTTTCACTAGAGGATGATTCGCCGTTGGAATAAGCGACCGTCTCACCCTCAGATTCCGGTTCAGATCTGATCCCGTGGACGCATCCCACGAACGCACGCTTCACGGTAGGCTGAATCCGGGCAGGACTTGCACGCTGGGCCATTTCGACAAGGTCGGTGCAGGTGTCCGGCTCAGGGCCCGGTTCGCCGATCTTGCTAATGAAGACGTGAATTCCGCCGAAGGGGACCCGGTACCCGTACTCGATTGAGCCGGTTTCGGGGCCCCAGCCTGCATCGTCGATGTAGAGCTTGCCGCGACGACTCTTGGTCATCCGGCCCACAGAGTATCCTTTGAGTCCTTCAAAGCTGCATTTCAAGAACTCGAAACCATCGTGTGATAGCCCCACGGTGGGCGCCAACTATCGTGGAAATATCACGTCAGATTTCCTCGTGTAAGGGCTTAGTCGTGGAGCCATCGCGATGGGTTAGCTTAAAGGGGTTAAACCGGACAAAGGACACGAGGGATTTTATACTAGTTCGGCCCCTTCGATGAAGTTAAAGGCCTACATCTAGTTGTGATGGGATTATTAGGGTCTCGCTAACCAGGGAGCTAAACAAGGTATGCCTGGCTATCGAGTTGTTGTTTCTTGTCCCTGAACCGCCGCCGGGTCGTCCCCTTATATACACGGGTTGACGCCGAGCCGGTCAACAGAGTCCCGAGGCCGACTCATACAAGTGTCCAGCTCAGTCTCTCCTTTCCTTATCTTACAACACAAGTTACATGACTATGGCGGTTTACCACTATGGGCCCTAACCCGCCTTTGGGCTCCGGGCCTCTAAGCTTCATAGTAAAACGCCATGTTCTGAGTCTTCGTGGGCTTCAATATAGTGGAGGTTGAACCGACCCCTCCTCGGCGGTTTACACTAAGTAGTTATATCCCCAACAGGTACCCAAAGAAAGGGGAGGCACAACCAACAAGTCTCGTGGATCGCCCCACTATCCAACGATGCGGAGCCGTCCATGTGATCCAACAGCGCGGACCCTGCTTGCAGCTTGCCCTCGGAATTACTTCTAGAAGACCACATCTGAGGGTTGTCGCTTGGCGCTAGGGTATGATCAGACGGCTGACGTTCGGAGCTAGGGTTAGGCAAAACCCCGCGGGGTTTAGAGGGGTTTTGAGCTGGTCAGCGGGGTTTCAAAGGCTTTGACTGAGCATAAATAATTTCAAAAAAATCGAAAAAATATGAAACCTTCGCCATTCGTCATTTTATAAGACACACTAACGAGGAAAAATACTAAACTTGGTATACGTACATTTAGGAAAAAAACCTAGCTAGCACGATCGAGGTAAAATGAGCACCATTAATTAAAAAATCAGAAAAATATAAAACTTGCGCACAATGTTGTCTTGTGCCACATGTTACCAACCAAAAATCATAAACTTTGTCTATGGACATTTTCATGAAAAAACCTTCACACATATGAGCTATCTTGTACAACGTTTCATAGAGACCAAGGAGAGGAGGTAGGGTTTCCCTTCGGTTTTTTAAAATTTAAAAAAGAATCACCAAAGCTTGATTTCAAAGTGAATAAGAAGGATCTGAACTTAGTTTTCCATTTTCATATTGTAAACGTGTTTTTAATGGTTTTTCTATTAAAATGTATTTTTTTGAAAAAAATGTACAAATAGAAAGATTAATTCAATAAATAGTGATTCTTTGAATCTACACTATATAGATTGATTTGCTGTTAATAAAAAATATTTGGATCATTTGGAGTAGGTCCAAAAAAAACTTGATTACAAATGGGGATGTTTACCCTAGCTTGGGAGCTCATTTGGAGCACATTTCTCATGACTACAAGTTTTGTAGACGCAAAAGAGATTGGATTGATCACCTAACGTTTATAATAGTTCAGCAAACTGTGCAACTCACACCACAGGGGAATGGACTGGAGTGTTGGTTCAAATTCAAAGTTTGCCTCAGTAGTTGAAATTCAAAGTTTACATATAGAATTATTACACCTTACAAGTTTTCACAGTACTTCAAATTAACGACATAATCCTTATTACAAATCTTTAAAGTTCAAAGCTTATGACTTGCATTCAAGTTCAAATTCAAATCTTTGCCTTGCTCTTTGTGTTCCGGGATGGGTTAACCGTCTTGCTTCTGGTTTCCCTGGCTGGAATATTTTGTGCTTTTGAAAGCTTTATCTTTTTGCTTCTGATCTTCACTTCTGGTGGTGGCTGTTTCATTGAGCTTTCACTGATCGAGCAAGTGATGACCAGTTGACGGTCATCTGTGGGCTCACTAATCTTTAAAGCAACTTCAGACAAAATAACTTCCTCCTCTCTTATAGCTTCAAAACCTTCATAAGCCATGGTTTCAAATTCCGCATCAGACGATGGTTCAACTGAAGTTTCTTCTCTCTAGGTATTTTCTGTCTTGTGCCTCTAATAATCCTAGAGCTGGGTCAAACCGAAATAAGCTTAGCCATCAATAAAAAATAGAATAAATGCAAAAAAGCACACATGCCAAGCTGCTACTTCAGTTGCTTAATTCTCTAAACTTGCTGCATTCTCCTCTGCTGCTGCATTATCCTCTAAACTTGCTGCATTCTCCTCTGCTGCTGCATTATCCTCTAAAGTTGATGCATTCTCCTCTGCTTCTGCATGCTCCTCTGTATTTGCTGATGCCCATTGTTCCTCTTCTCCAAATGATGCATTAACTAGATTGGTACAACACCTAGCAATATGCCCTAAGATACCACATCTTTTGCACTTACGCTGTTTTTTACACAACCCTCTTCACCAGCTCTTATCATGTTTTTCCTTGGTCTTCCTAGTTGTCTAGTCAGTAAAGGAGAATGGAGTTTGAACCCTGGGTCTACTATGTTCCATTGGTCTTTTCCCAAGAGTGCAGGCACATTTTCAGCATAAGCAGCCCTAAATTTAGCAACAGAGAAATATTCAGAGCAATACTAATCAACTTCACCATCTTCACCTCCAATAATAGTCATGAGAAGTAGGGCATGTATGCACGCCTTCCCGCGGATCTGCCATTGCCTACAACTGCATTCATTGGTTGCAAGGTTCACTGGTTATCTCCATTCCCTATTTTTACTGTCAGTGTATGTCACCTCAGCCTCATATGTCAACGGTCGAATGCATTTCATTCTTAGTTCTCTTGCCTTGGAATGCAATGCCTTAATCAGATATGGGAGCATAAGATGGCCAACATATTGTGTTTCTGCAATTCTTTTACGAAGAGCCATCTTTACCATGATCATCTGCCTGATCTTATCAAATGCTTGCCACAACAAAATCCCTTTCACTGACTTGAACTTTGCATTGAAACACTCAACAAGGTTATTGGTCACATAGTCTACTTTGCAGATTTCATTGAATTTTCTTCTTGACCACAGCTTTCCATGATGTTCATCCATGTACTCCTTCACCAAAGTATTATGAGCATACAACACTCCCAAATGGTGCTCATGCTTCCTCAAGCTGCATGTGTATGATAGTGGCCATAGATTCTCATCATAAACTTTGCCTTTGAACTTCTTTTTAAAATTCTATGCTAGGTGTCGCATACCCCTATGTTCCACTCCAGGGAATACAATTCTAAACCCTTGCAAGCATCTGTGTGTATAACTAAACCTGAGTGTGTACCTATAATGTTGTGCAACTGCTGCAGAAACCAGACCCAACTCTCCTCACTCTCTACCTCCAACGCACCAAATGCAACTGGGAATAGCCAGTTGTGTCCACCAACTATAGAAGTTGATGCTAGCTAGATTGTCCGTCTTCCTTTCAAAGCAGTCACATCGACAGCAAAATAGGGCCTACAACCATTCAGAAACCCCTGCCAACAAGCCTTGAAACAAACAAAAGCCATCCTGAAGCACTCCTTCTCCATTATCTTCCCTTTTAATTTGTACTTAACTGTATGCTTGTCAATCTCTACAACACTCCCTGGACTAGCCGTCTCCACTTCAGGTGTGAAGGTGTAAAGCAACTGAAAACTCTCATTCCATGGACCATTAATCCTATCAAGAGCCCTTTCCTTAGCATAGAAAATCTTCATGTATTGTACATTAATCTTGTACTTCTCAAATAGCTTTCCATGGAGTGCTGTTGGACAAATTGTTGGTGTTTCCCTCACCCAATCCAAGATTGCATCTGCCACCCACCTAGTCTTTGCAAGCTTAGGTTTGTCCTTTCCCCCTCCCCCTCTAGGTGGGCAAGTGTGCCCGTGTGGGTTGCTTTTTATCTGAAACAAAATGGAAAATGATGTCAAAGAAATAGTACACATGATCTGAATATAGAATGGATAAATAATCTGATAACAATATTCAGTTGTAATACCTGAATCAATTTACTCTTTCGCATAGTGGATGCATGCAACCCCCACCTACACCTATCATAAGGGTAATGAATAGTGAATCTTCCTGTCTCACTCCTATCAACCTCATAAGAGTTTTCAGCGAGAATGCAATATGTAGTCACTGCATAATGACAGTCCACCATCGATTCGAATACGGTTCCTGGAGTAAGGTCAGGATTCTCCCTGTTCCACTCAATTGTTGGCATGTCCTCACCATCATATTCTTGTAAAACTAAGGAGTCGATGTTCTCCTCTTTGTCTTCATCATCAGTGTCATCAAATCTAGCACGGCTGCTAGGCTCCTCTGCATATTCATCTTCCACTTCCTGTTGACTGACTCTATCTACCAGTTCAGGGAATAGAATATCATCCTCATCATCATGTCGAGGCACTTCCTCGTCAGGATCTGTATCTACTTCTACATCAGGTGCAGAACGGAGAGGAGAAGTGGCAGAATTAGAGGCAGCCGACATGTTGTGGCTTTCAGAACCACTAGGTTTACTTGGTCTCGACCTACAAGGAGTCTGAGGACGCTCGCTATTATAGATGGTCTGAACACCCTTCGGGATACGTTGTTTGCGTGCTTGAAGCACAACGATATGGATTTTACCGAAACGACTGTTAGCATTCAAGCTAAATAGCAATCCCAAATGCTCATCACAAGTTAATGGGAGAAATCTCTGCTCGGTACTGTCGAAATATCTCAGTTCAACAGCATCGGTAGGGCTCCACGGATACTCACAATAGAGTGCCTTGCGGAAATCTCTGAATGAAATGGTGCTTTCTACCACTTTAGGATAGACCAATCCAGAAAGCACACACGGTTTAGTTCCACGCAGCTTGCTACTTTTGATTCTAACCGCCAGCCGAAAAGCAAGTGCAGGATCAACCCTATTCGATTGAAATAAGATAAAGGGCGCAATTAGGCCTAAAATTTTCAGATAAATTGCGCTGATTCACACCAACGGTGGTCAAATACAGCCTAATTTATGGATATCCTAATCAATTTGAGAGGGAAACGATGCTTACCCTAGTGGAATCCATGAATTATCAGCCTCTGATTCGACCCAATCATCTCCACGGTCGATGGGACGGACGGGGTGCCCCCCGACATCGCTTCCTATCCTAGATGGGGAGAGAGGGTAGACGCGGCGGAGGCCGCATGACTGCGGTGGAGGCGGCAAGAGTGCGGCAGAGCCGGCACGACGGCGGCAGAGGCAGCACAACGGCAGCGGAGGGGGCGGCGCAGAAGCGACTGGATATGATTTAGGTTTTAGTGAGTGTTAGTTTGGCGGCCCCACTCGTTACCACATAACGGCCAAAATGTGGACTCCGCCCTATGCGGCACCACTAGTCAGAGTTAACGGTCAAGCTATTGACCCGACGACAACGTCCGCTGTGACCAGTTCTGAGGGTTTCGGGCAAGGGAGCGGGGAAAAGTGAGCAAAAGTTAAGAGTGTGGGGATGAATGAGTAGAACTAACGAACCAGGGGCACAGAAATAAAAATCCCTTAAGTTTGTTTATGGATGATCATACAAATTTTTTATGCCAAATTGAATTTTGCCTCTAGAAATCTTTTAGATTCGGTCGTGGGAGGTACTTTTATGGAAATCACATTAGGAGAAATCTTTAAGATTCGGCCGCGGGTTGGGCCACGTTCGCCGCCTTCCATCAGATCTAGATTGGGTACATGGTGACCTTCAAGTTACTGACTCCCAACACGCTCAAGGTCATTGTCTTCAATGACGATGACATTCAAGTGGTGACGAAGTGTGGGAGGCATGAAGAGGCCTTCATCGTGAACGTCTAGGAGAGCTATCCGTTGCTCCAATTGGTTTAGTATCGACTATATCGTACTACTTTGCTTGAAAACTACTATATTTAAGTGTGGTACTATGTTTAAAACTACTTACTATGGTTTAGAATT
The DNA here is from genome assembly GCF_018294505.1 of Triticum aestivum. NCBI lineage: Eukaryota > Viridiplantae > Streptophyta > Magnoliopsida > Poales > Poaceae > Triticum > Triticum aestivum. Next base: position 66,851,491 of record NC_057801.1, read on the forward strand.
GTGTTAATATGATATCTTTTGTGTGTCTTTGGGTTGTTCTACAACCCCTGTGTGCTAGTAACCTCACCACCTCGCCGAAGAGATGGCCAGACAGCAGGCATTGCATGAAACCAAACACCATGCCTTGTGTTTCTTCCTAACAAGTGGGTATCCAAACAAGCCACCTTCGTTATGCCCCATGCCGACAAACAAACAACACATGGATGTTGGTTTTTTGCATGTTTTCTCTCACTCAGATCCAACTGGGAAGTGTATGCTATGCAGGCAAAATTTGCTACCAGAACCAAACACGCCCATAGTAGTGCACCTCTTAATATGGGCAATACCCCTTTTTTGGATATTTTATCACGCAATGCAAAATAGAAAAACTCACTTCACACCTAGTGGGCCAGCCCACTTGCATGAATGCTATGCGTCTCGCTCCTATACGACGCAAAACATGTCATATAGGAGGTCCCATTCTCTCACCTGCCCGTGCACGGACAAAAAATTAAGATATGACCATGATATGATATGATGATACGGGCTCTTTATTTGATTCTAGCAATGCCATATCAATGACTGAATTTGCAAGAATAGCCTACTTATGAAAGTCTAAATACTTATCATTCTAACATAATTGCTTTATCTAAAAGCATTACAGAATATGCATGGATTAGCAGAATTACTAACCACAGTCAAAATCATATGGTCGACATTCATTAGAATCACATAACTTGATTTATCAAGATGCTTTCACTTGTGTTAGTCAATAGTCAATACCTACAGGTTATATGAAGAGCAATATCATAAAGCACATTTCTAGAAAATTACTTATCCTCACGAATTATAGAAAAGCGAGGAAATAATTTGCAACAAAATACTGAAAATCCAACAAATTATTCACAATGCCATGATCATGTAAATGGAATTGATATGACACATCCTCTAGATTTGCAAAGTTCAGGGGAGTAATCTCCGAAACTATAACATGTTAACAACCACCAGATTGCATATATTGTACTATTTTTTCCTTTGAGGTTTTCCATAATGGTTTCTCATAAAGATTTTTAATGAGACAATACAAGCACAAGTTTCTGTATATACCATGTTATTTTCTCCTCATATTTTTTCACTAGGTTTTAAAGGAGTTTTTCATGGCATATCAGATTGCACTCTTTTCCCTTATGAGTTTTCTCTCAAAGTCTCATAACAGGTTTTAATGTGTTAATATCTTTTTAAGATCATATGCGATTTTTTGCGAAAAAGATCAGGTCTATTATTAAAATTAACTAGGATAACAAAGTATCTCAAACACAATACATCAAGATTCCGAGACCACCGAACTACCACTATTGCTGCTTGAACGAGCCGCAAACGCCTCGCTATCACTGTTCCCCTAACGGAACTGGCATGACCTTCTCGATGATAGGAGGGAAGTCTTCGTGCATGTGCCCCTAAGGACCAACACTTTGGAGCCGCATTTGTTGTCATTGAACTCTTGCATAGATCTGAAGCATATGGCACCAACTCTCGCCACATGATGAGAAACCCTAACCTCACTGCCCCAATTAGATGTCATGAATCTATGTAGGAATTTCGTCGACTATGTCCAGACGGACAAACTCGATGAGGATTAGAGTCTGGAAGACAAACACAAAGAAGAAGTGTCTCCATCAGCCCGAGCGCTGCACCCGCGAGGAATAAAAAACCCTAGCCTAAACTACTAACCATAGTGGAGGCATCGGGATTTCCCTCCCCGCCAAAGGCCGCTGGAGCGGCAGGCAGAGGGGAGAAAATCCACTGGCTTGCAAGCGAGGCCTGGTGGGGAGAGTTTTCTCTAGCCGTCCAGGGTTAAGGGAGGGAACTGAGAGGAGCTAGCAAACACGTTCGCTGATAAACATCTCCTTGTACAATGTTTGCTCCTTGTATATTCATTATTCATCTTTCCATTGAAGTGCTTTCATCAAGGGTGACCGATACGTGGCATCCACCATAATGGAAGGCCGTTAAGCTATCGGGTCGGATTTTGGATCTGATAACCCGTTAACAGCCCCGACCAATGGGAAATTTCCACGTGTAAAATTCTGATTGGCCGAAGGGAACACCTGTCAGCTTGTTAGTGGGCCAGATGTCGCCCGTCCATTGGAGGAGACATGCCTATGGTACGTCGACACGTGGCTGGGCCCAACAGAGGCCCATATAGGTTAAAAAGGTCAGCCCAGTCAAAGGCCCGTAGAACTTAATCAGGTACTAGTGGGCCAGCCCAATAACGGCCTGCTTAATAAAGGCCCATTTACGGCCCGAAAATAGATCTAGCCCGTTAATTGTTCGCCCAATATTTGGGCTCATTTACGGCCCGAAGCCAGATCTGGACCATTAATTATTCGCCCAATATTTGGGCCCATTTGTGGCCCGAAGCCAGATCTGGCCCATTAATTGTTCGCCAAATATTTGGGCCCAACTACAGCCCAGTGACTTTCGGCCTGTTAGAGGCCTGATGTAGACATGGGCCCATTTCAGCCCGGTGTGACTTTCGGCCTGGGAATGGCCCGTGCTGCCCATGGGCCATATATGGTCCGACGAGACATCGGGCCCACTAATGGCCCGTGCTAAAGGTGGCAACAGTTAAGCCCAACGTGACTTTGGGCCTGTTAAAGGCCTATCGCATAATTCGGCTCATTGATGCCTGTACTAAGCTTTCGGCCTCTTAAAGGCCCATGATATCAGTGGGTCAACTAAGGCCCGAGATATGTTTCGTCCTGGTAACGGCCCGTGAGCTAACTGGGACCATAACGGCCCGTTCTACATTTTGGCCTGCTTAAGGCCCGTCAACGACTAGTGAAAATTGAGGCCCAACATGCATTTTGGCCTGCTAAAGGCCCATGGTTTCATCTCGGCTGTAACAGGCCAGTACAATATTCAGCCTGTTAATGGCCCAACGCTACCTGGGCCAAACTAAGCGCTGGGTCGGCAAAAGGCCCAACTAAAATATAGGCCGGTGTAAGTTTGGGCCTGGCGCAATGTGTGAAGGCCCCAATCATTCGGGCCCAAGAAAGACAAAGGCGGCCCAATTGTGGCCCGCTCAAAACCTGGCCCGTTAGAGTCGAATGTTTCGGCCCGGTCGACTACATCTGATTTTTTTTCCAGATAGCGAATGATGGCAGTAACTAGTAGGAATTAAGAACAAACCTACTCTATACAATAAAGAAATTACGGCATAGTAACTAAGAATAAACCTACACTATACAATAAAGGATTTAAGGTATATTACATCCGCCGGGCATCGAAGTTTGCCACCAGTGATCATAAAGTGCAACAAATAAGCAGATTACAAAAATTGGGCACCATTGCAGCGTAACAAAATAATACTGAACCGAGACCACTTCCAAGACAGTTCAAGAAAGGTTAGCCTTGCAGAGGAACTGTTGTGCAAGCTGCTGAGCAAGGCTGTGAGACCGGCCTAGCATGTCGGTCATAGCTTCTAGGTGTAGCTGTTTAGCGATGAGGTTCTCATTGGTTGTCTCCGCAATCTTTCTTAGAGATAGGACTTCAAGTCGAAGTTGAGTTGCAGAATGCCTTTCTGCCAGAACTTGGGACTGAAGAAGTCGAACTGATTCAGACAATGAATTCTGTGAGCTTGTCTGGCTGTTAGTCTCAAGTAACTTGAACACTGCATCAAGACAAGACTTTGGGGTTGTCTCGCTATCTTCAAGATGTTTTGCCTTCTTTGCTGCAATATATGTTGGGTTTGTCTCACAGCTTTCAGCAGACTTGTGCATGCCATCAGGCATATCACCCTGAAATAAAGCAGAGAGATGACAGGGTTTGCACGTGTATAAACAAAGATGATAATTGTTCTGTCAATTCTATCCAATTTCAAATTAGAAAATAAAGAGTAAGTTCAAAATATCAATAGCATAATTTGGCATTGTTCATAATGCGGGGAGCTTCACCACACTACTGGATTACCATGTCAACATAACAAGCATAGATGAAGGGCAAAGAGAATCATTGTATCTATTTTGGATAATGTGCATGGCATGTTGTTCATATCATCAGCCACATCAGTAAGATAAAATAGGAGATGACAAGGTGCAAACGTGGGCTGCTTCACCACACACTAGATTATAGATCCACAAAACCAAGCATACATATAGGGAGTATTAAGTAATGTGCATGGTATGAATAAGAAATTTGGTTTTACAAGTAAAACTTAGAACTTACGGTTCTTACGAACATGCATTTTGGTAGAAACAACAAACTAAACAGCAGTAAATGATAGGGAGTGTGAGAAAATTAAACAGCAGTTGAGGATAAAGGCTTTAGAAGGACTGACTTACATTAACAGTTAACACCAGCTTTATAATACCCTTCTCCATGTCAAGGGAAGGATAACTCAAGAATTTCAACACAGAATCTTCTTCATAAGCATTGCCTGTACTCTACATTTTGTAGAGAGTAATTATAGATATGATAATACTGGAAGGGATAGAGGATAATGAAGATAAGATGCAGATTGATGCTACATAATCAACTACCAATCCCTGGAAGTACAAGCATTACAGGACAAAATGTACTGACAAGAGCAATGGGCTACACTTCTGCACTGGCACTGTCTGTGTATTCTACTTGTTGGTAAGATTAAATATAGATCTGGTCTTTTTTAGTAAATGGTGGGTGTCAGTGTCAAAACCGGCGGATCTCGGCTAGGGGGTCCCGAACTGTGCATCTAGGCGGATGGTAACAGGAGACAAGGGACACGATGTTTTACCCAGGTTCGGGCCCTCTTGATGGAGCTAAAACCCTACGTCCTGCTTGATTGATATTGATATTGTGGATGTTTATAAGAGTGGATCTACCATGAGATCAAGGAGGCTAAACCCTAGAAGCTAGCCTATGGTATGATTGTAAGGGTTGTTGTTGTTGTTGTTGTTGTGTCCTACGGACTAGAGCCATCCGGTTTATATAAACACCGGAGAGGGATAGGGTTACATAGAGTCGGTTACAATGGTAGGAGATCTACGTATCCGTATCGCCAAGCTTGCCTTCCACGCCAAGGAAAGTCCCATCCGGACATCGGACGAAGTCTTCAATCTTGTATCTTCATAGTCTTGGAGTCCGGTCGATGATGATAGTCCGACCGATGATAGTTCGGCTGATGATGGTAGTCCGGCTATCCGGACACCCCCTAATCCAGGACTCCCTCAGTAGCCCCTGAACCAGGCTTCAATGACGATAAGTCTGGCGCGTATATTGCTTGGCATTGCAAGGCGGGTTCCTCCTCCAAATGATAGAAGATTGTGAACACCAGGATAGTGTCCGGCTCTGCAAAATAAATTCCACATTCCACCGTAGAGAGAATAATATATACACGAGTTCAATCTGCTGACGTTTTTTGTGGCATGACGTCACGCCACTACCAAGCGATTACTTGAATCGTTTTTTACTCTACCACCTCAGCGCATTTAGCGAAGCGGTTTCCTTGGCACGTCTTGTCGAAGCAGAGATCGTGTTCCCCCTTAATCCAGGATTCTCATCAATACGGACATGGGTAATCCAACCGTGCCATTGATGGTGACGCTTGGGGGATAAGCGAGTTTTACCAGGCCGGCAGGGGACGCGTAGACTTCGCCCGCCCATATAAGGGATAAGGATTCACCTTTTGACCTACGCCTTCTTCCTCCGTTGCTTATCCATCTCCGCGCACTCAAGCTCCAGCGCCCAAGTCCGCACATCTCGTCTCAACCTTCCCCAGTTATGTCCGGAGCGGGAGGCAAGTGGATGACCTCCTCCGTTACGGAGGAGCACATCGAAAGACTGCACAGCGCCGGCTACCTGTCCGGTGACATCGCGCATCGGCTGCCCGACGAGGGGCAGCTCATCCCCACCCCCAGGCCCCATGAGAGGGTCGTTTTTCTTCCCCACTTCCTCCGCGGACTGGGCTTTCCACTTCACCCCTTTGTCCGGGGGCTCATGTTCTACTACGGCCTGGATTTCCATGATCTGGCGCTGAACTTCATCCTCAACATCTCGGCGTTTATCTCGTGTGCGAGGCCTTCCTCTGCATCCAGCCCCACTTCGGCTTGTGGCTCAAGACCTTCAATGTCAAGCCGAAGGTAGTGAAGGGCACTCAAGCAGAGTGCGGAGGCGCCATGTTGGTCAAGATGCCCAATGTCCTTTGGTTCGAAGGGGCCTTCGTGGAATCTGTCAAGGGGTGGCAATCGGGGTGGTTCTATATCACCAAGCCGCGCGACCCTATGTGGGCGGCAGCCCCCGAGTTCAGATCTGGTATCCCCATGCAGCTCACCTCCTAGAAAGAGAAGGGCTTGCTGTGGGGTAGTTCGGAGGAGCTGACGGGACTCGAAGCCTGTATCCAGAAGCTGGTGAAGAAGCTCAGGCTGGTTAACGTGGTCCAAGTCATGCTCGTCCGCCGGATTCTCCCATGCCAGGAGCGGGCATTCAATCTGTGGGAGTTCAATCCGGAACAGCACCAGGTGCTAAGCGGGCTCTTCGACACGATGTACGAAGGCGCCTGGAGGGTGCAGTTTAAGGGCGCCGAAGGACCCGCATCCGCGACTGAAGATCGCGGATTTCGCTCGCAGCGCCAAGCCGACGAGGTAAGTGATTGTACCCCTTTACGGGACAATTGCTTTTCATAGTTTGACTCTATGCGGGTTTTAATTTCCCCTTTTCCTTTGACAGGACTGGATGAGGAAGGCGGAGCAGATTATCTGGCCGGCTCCTATGCCAGAAAACCCAGTAGACGCCCGTCTAGCTAGGCTGCTGGTTCCGGCACCGCATGTGGTGCCGGAGAAGAAGGCCAAGATGGAGGCCACGGGTGCTCGAAAGAGTTCCCATTTTCAGGTGTCCGACGACTCCGGGGTGGACTCCTCCCCCGAAAACGAGGAGGAGAAAGAGGACTCTCTCCCAGAGGAGGGAGAGAGGAAGAGGAAGGCTTCCCCAACAGGGGAGGCCGAAGGGTCCAAGAGGGTAAGGACTATTCCCCCGGACAGCTCCGCCAACATCAACGTTGGCGAGGAAGAATGGCCTTCAAGGGCCAGGCCTCCGGCGAGATCGTAAGTATCCGGATTCCTGAATGATTTATAATTTTTTTTTCTGCGTCACATAGTGTCATTCTGATGCCGCATACTGCCTGTAGTCTGGCCAATGATGATCTCCCCGCTTCATCGAGCGGGTCGTTGGCTCCGTCGGATGTAGACTCCATCCCTACCGCCTCCACCCCTCGCGACACCGAGGACGCCGAGGTGGGATACCAAGAAGGGACCCATCCGGGGGAGGCTCCGGAGGCGCCACAAGGCGGCCTCCCGGACTTTGCGCCGGACTCCACATCAGAACCCGCAGTGGTTCCGGAGTCCGGCCGACGGCCCCTTCGGATGAAGGGCAAGACCGTGACGCCGGCGGCTTCCATCCAACCGGAGGCGCCGGACAATTTGTTGCAGGCGCTCCAGAGTGCTTCCATCGAGGAAGAACACCGCACTATTATGAGTGCGGTGATTCAGAAGGTACAGCTTGCCAAGAGCGGGCTGACCGAAGCCTGCAATAGCCTTCTATCAGGCTTTGAGGTAAGAAGTTAAAAATATGCAATGTAATACCGCATAGACAGTAGCCCCTGATGCTCGGTTCGGTGTTCGGAAAGAAAAGCCGGACTGAGGATCTGAAAAAAAAAGATATACGCAGGGTTGCTAAAAAATTATGTCAATATGGGTTGCAGGCTGCGCTGCTGACCTCTGCCGCACTGACTGCGGAGGTCGGTGCTTTGAAGCAGGAGCTCGAGCGGTCCGAGCAAGAGCTCGGCCGCGCCAAGAAGCAGCTCCAGGACAACGAAGGTGAGTAACACCACTTTGAACTTGTACCTTACAGAAAAGGATTTAGGTTGCAACAAAAAAAATAACAAGGATAACATGGGTACTACAGGGGCCACGAACGAGATGGAGACCCTGAAGGAGGCCGTGTCCGCGGCCGAACGCAATGCGGCCGCGGAACGGGCAGAGCGAGAAAAGCAGGAGGCGCGGGTGGCGGTGGTTCGGCAAGAGCTCCAGGCTCTCATGGAAAAGCATGAGAATTTGGAGCGTGACTCAAAGACTCGAGAGTTCGAGCTTGCCTCGGCTCTCGAAAGTGCCAAAACTGCCAAGGCCGATGCCCATAAGTCCCTTCAGGAGATTGAGTTGGTGAGGAAGATAGCGGCGGGTAAGGAATTTTTCATGCAAAGCAAGCATGTGAATGTAAATTACGTGTTACTTACCCGAATTCGGAGCTCTCCAGGGGTGTTTGCATATCTGCCTCGCAGCGTGTCTGATGCCGCCGCATTCTACCGAGCCGAGGAGGGGAGCTCAACGGAGAAGGTCTTCTGGTCTCAGTATGCTGAGGCCGGCCATCCGGTGCCCCCTAGCGACCAGCTGAAGCAGCTGGTCGAGCTCCACAAGGCGGCCGAGCAGGCCATGAAGGGCCTCATAGTCCGGATGTGGCCTGGAGAGGCCATGCCTGGGAGCTACTTCAGCCTCGTGCGACGGTTGGTGGATGCGTGCCCCTGGGTGGAGGTTATCAAGCGCTCCGCCTGTGTTGAAGGTGCTCGTCGGGCCCTTGCCCGCGCAAAGGTGCATTGGGGCAAGCTGGATGCGGAGAAGCTAATCACTGACGCGCCACCAGCGGGCAAGGAATATCGTACGCCCGAGATGTACTATAAAACTGTCCTGAAGGGTGCCCGCAAGATTGCGGATGAGTGCCCCAGGGATGTAATTATTGAGTAAATTCGCAATGTGTTATCCTGTGCGCTGAAAACTTTGTTCATATGCTCTAAGAAACACTTGTTAATTTAAAATATTACCTTCTATGTGGCCGTTTATTAAATCTGAGAGATGGCAAGTCGTCGGCTTCAGCCCCCATGCCACGAGTGCTGGGGTGTTCGGGATAAACTTGAGCACTCTTGTTCCCATTTTTGGTCCATCTAGGGAGGCGCTCAACACAACGAACAAGGCAACCGGACTTATAGTGCTTGAACACTCTCACTTAGCCATAGAATTCTATAATTTTAAATTTCGGCGAAGCCCCTAGTATTCGGAAGACCGAATTCGGGGCGCTATCCACGCCTTCGTCGGACATTATCCGGAACTTCGCTCGAAGCGGCGTAGGTCTTTAAGGACCCGAAAAGACCTCTCGAACAGCGACCAGTCTCTCGCCTTATCATGACAGTCAGTTTTAGCTTTCTCCACTGAGGCGTTAATCCAGCTCAACCGGGGTGCAATCGCAGTGGTTCTCCCAGTGCTACCTTAGCCGATAGAACGGAACGTAAGGTCCCAAACATGGGAGCCAAGCAAACCCAACTATTGGCCCAAGACATGATTCGGAGCCGATTCATATAATGCTATAAGTTCGGGGTGCCGCACTTGTGAAAGTGTTCGGACTTTATCACACCATAATGCGGGGAGCATAAGCCCCTGGTGTATTTGGCCGTACCAAAATGTACGGATGCAACATGTCGGAAATGAACATATATATATAAGGAAATGCAATTATGGGCAAAAAGTGCTGCATTTTATTCGAGAAGATCTGCTATGAGTGCGGAATGATACAAATAGTGCGGAAAGCAAGGGATTGGACGAATTAAAGGCGTCTCCCTCCAGGGGTAGGCCGCGGAATGGTGTATTTAACAAATTTAATGCTCGTAATGGAGACCACCTGAGTGTTCGTCGCAGCCTTTGTCCCTCCCTGGCTGTTACATCATGAGTTCGGCAGGTTCGCCGCCGGACAGAGTTCTGTATAAAAAAGAGAGAAATAAAAGATAAAAAGAGCGACACACTTGGGAGCCCCTGGTGTGGTCGAACCGCACTCTGGGTCTGTTGTGATTGTGCCTTTCCCCCTATGCCCATGGTATCTCCAGGGCGTAATTATGTACGCGGAGAGTTTGTCTTACAATTGTGCGAGGGCTGGGGTTGAGGCCGCATTGCTACGCGTGCTCGGAACGTGCCAGGTGGTCTTGGTTGATGTTGCTCCAGGCGCGTTTGGCCGTGTCCGGTCGTTTAACGGCCGGACTCGAAAATTGCCTCAAAAGGCTGCTTTGTACTTCTGCCGTGAGAGCCGCTGTATGTTCCTCCGTTCGGAGGGAGCGTTCCGTGTTTCCATTGACCATGATGACTCCATGAGGGCCTGGCATCTTGAGCTTAAGGTATGCATAATGCGGCATCGCGTTGAATTTTGCGAACGCGATTCGTCCGAGCAGAGCATGATAGCCGCTGCGGAATGAGACTATGTCGAAGATTAACTCCTCACTTCGGAAATTATCCGGGGATCTGAAGACCACTTCCAGTGTAACTGAGCCTATACAACTGGCCTCGACACCTGGTATGACGCCTTTGAAGGTTGTCTTTGTAGGTTTAATCCTTGAAAGGTCTATGCCCATCTTGCGCACTGTATCCTAATAAAGCAGGTTCAGGCTACTGCCGCCATCCATCAGGACTCTCGTGAGGTGAAATCCATCGATGATTGGGTCTAAAACCAATGCGGCGAATCTGCCATGGCGGATACTGGTCGGATGGTCTCTTCGATCGAAAGTGATCGGGCAAGAGGACCATGGGTTGAATTTTGGGGCGACTGGCTCCATCGCGTATACGTCCCTTAGTGCAAGCTTCCGCTCCCTCTTGGGAATATGCGTTGCGTATATCATGTTTACTATCTGAACTTGAGGGGGGGAATCCCTTTTGTCCTCTGTTGTTCGGTGGCCGGGTCTCTTCCTCGTCATCGCTGTGTAGCCCCTTGTCACTGTTTTCGGCGATTAATTTGCCTGCCTGCTTGAATACCCAACAATCTCTGTTGTTGTGGTTAGCTGGTTTTTCGGGGGTTCCATGTATTTGACAGGAGCGGTCGAGTATTCGGTCCAAATTGGACGGGCCCGGAGTGGTTCTTTTGAATGGCTTCTTCCGTTGACCGGGCTTGGAGCCTCGGAATCCGGCGTTGACTGCCGTATCCTCATTGCTGTCGCCGTTAATGCGGTGTTTGTTTTTGTTTCGACGCAACCTGCCATTGCGGTCCTTGGTATCCGGACTGCCAGCGTTTTTGCTGAGGTTGTTGCTGCGAGCTAGCCAGCTATCCTCTCCCGCACAGAAGCGGGTCATGAGTGATGTGAGGGCTGCCATGGATTTCGGCTTCTCCTGTCCTAGGTGCCGGGCCAGCCACTCGTCGCGGATGTTATGTTTGAAGGTAGCGAGGGCCTCTGCATCCGGACAGTCGACGATTTGATTTTTCTTTGTTAAGAACCGTGTCCAGAATTGCCTGGCCGATTCGTCTGGCTGCTGGATTATGTGGCTTAGGTCATCTGCGTCCAGTGGTCGCACATACGTGCCCTGGAAGTTGTCGAGGAATGCGGCTTCCAGGTCTTCCCAGCATCCAATTGACTCTGCGGGCAGGCTGTTAAGCCAATGCTGAGCTGGTCCTTTAAGCTTGAGCGGGAGATATTTGATGGCGTGAAGATCGTCGCCGCGGGCCATATGTATATGGAGGAGATAATCCTCAATCCAAACCGCGGGGTCTATTGTGCCATCGTAGGATTCGATATTAACGGGTTTAAACCCTTCAGGGATTTGATGATCCATTACTTCGTCAGTGAAGCATAGTGGGTGTGTGGCGCCTCTGTATTGAGCAATATCGCGACGTAGTTCGAGAGAGCGTTGTCTGCTATGTTCGGCCCGGCCAGAGTAGTTGTATCCGGCGCGACGGTATTCGTCGTGGGTCTTGGGGGGCCCACGTGATCCATAGATAGATCTAGATTGTCTTGCCTTGTCCTCCAATATATCCCGCAAGTCCGGCGTGTTCCCCCGTGGCTTCATGCTTTTTGAGCGATGCCGGGGTACGGTTTTGGTGGAGGGCTTGCACGCCTCTCTGTCGCGTCCACGAGGTGGTCGGTCTGCCGTATTGTGCACTGGTGATGCAAGTTTGTACGCTTCCTCCTCTAGTCGGGGGAGCAACTTGCTTTTTGGGTAACTTTTGGAGGGGCATTCGAGTTCATACTCTTCGGCCGCGAGGACCTCGGTCCATCTGTCGGCCAGTAGGTCTTGATCAGCTTGAAGTTGTTGCTGTTTTTTCTTTAGGCTGTTTGCCGTGGCCATTAGCCTGCGTCTGAAACGCTCTTGTTCAACGGGATCCTCAGGCACGACGAATTCGTCGTCGTCGAGGCTTGCCTCGTCTCCGGAGGGAGGTAAGTAATTATCATCCTCGACCTCTTCGTCTGCCGCCCTCTTGTGAGGGCTTGCTTCTGCCTGCTCCTGCGCTGGATCGTGCTGGAGGGGGTTGTCTTCGGCACTTTCTGGGGTGTTATTATCTCCTGTGCCGGAATCTCCATTCCTGCTGTGGCGGGATTTAGAGCGGCGCCGCTGACATCAGCGCTTGGGCTGTTTCTTTAAGGAATCGGCCTCCGTTGCTTCTTCGCCGTCCCCATCTTTTGGAGTGTCCACCATGTATATGTCGTATGACGAGGTGGTCTTCCAGTGTCCTGTACGCACTGGTTCTTGATAGTCTCCGGCATCGTCGTCCATACCGTCGATGTCTTCGGAGTCGTAGTCGAGTACGTTGGTTAGATCGTCGACGGTGGCTACGAAGTGGGTGGTGGGTGGGCTCTGAATTTCTTTGTCGTCCGCGTCCCAACCATCCTGGCCGTAGTTCGGCCAGGGCTCTCCGGATAGCGAGAGATGCTTCAGCGAATTTAAGATATCGCCAAAGGGTGAGTGCTGAAAGATGTCCGCAACGGTGAATTCCATGATCGGCGCCCAATTGGATTCGACTGGCAGGGGCGCAGGAGGTTCGGAGTCCGGCAGAGAGTCCGGCACCTCGGAGTCATGAGCTTTATGCGGGACAAGGTAAGTGTTCGGCTCCATCGCCGTAGAGGTTGCAGCTCCCGAGGCCGTGTCCAGCCATCCGTCCTCGATCTGAGCGATCGGCTCCGGACTATGGGTCGGAGCGGATTCGTGTGCGGCCTCCAAGGTGCTGTCCGGCGGCAGAGTTAGGTCGTGCCCATCGTGACAGCGCGGCACGCTCGGCTGTGGCTCAGGTCCATCGAAGATCAAGTCCCCGTGGATATCGGCCGTGAAGTTTAGGCTTCCAAACCTGACCTGACGGCCAGGGGCGTAGCTTTCGATCTGCTCCAGATGGCCAAGTGAGTTGGCCCGCAGTGCGAAGCCGCCGAATATGAAGATCTGTCCGGGGAGAAAAGTCTCACCCAGGACTGTGTCGTTGTCGATTGAAGAGGCCATCAAGCCTATCGGTGACGACACAGAGGAACTCTCAATGAAAGCACCAATGTCGGTGTCAAAACCGGCGGATCTCGGGTAGGGGGTCCCGAACTGTGCGTCTAGGCGGATGGTAACAGGAGACAAGGGACACGATGTTTTACCCAGGTTCGGGCCCTCTTGATGGAGGTAAAACCCTACGTCCTGCTTGATTGATATTGATATTGTGGATGTTTACAAGAGTGGATCTACCACGAGATCAAGGAGGCTAAACCCTAGAAGCTAGCCTATGGTATGATTGTAAGGGTTGTTGTTGTTGTTGTTGTTGTGTCCTACAGACTAGAGCCATCCGGTTTATATAAACACCGGAGAGGGCTAGGGTTACACAGAGTCGGTTACAATGGTAGGAGATCTACGTATCCGTATCGCCAAGCTTGCCTTCCACGCCAAGGAAAGTCCCATCCGGACACGGGACAAAGTCTTCAATCTTGTATCTTCATAGTCTTGGAGTCCGGTCGATGATGATAGTCCGGCCGATGATAGTTCGGCTGATGATGGTAGTCCGGCTATCCGGACACCCCCTAATCCAGGACTCCCTCAGTGGGTGAGGGAGATAAGATGCAGAATGCTACAAAATGAACCAATCCCTCTTCCCATAATACAAGAGTGTTTTCAACACTGGTGTACTGTACAAAACGTTCTTATATTATGGGACGGAGGGACTAGCTTTTAATGTAAGTATAGTGATAGACCACGTTCAGTCCTTACAAGAGGACTACAGGGCTAAACCTCTTCAAAAGCATTGGGTTGATTCTAAATTTGTGTAAGAGTCCATACAGATCTTATAATGTCCACCAAATGGACGATTACGATGCTAACATGTGCAGTGATGCTACATAATCAAACAGCTATGAAAGTAAGTATGGTCATACAGGGCAAGAGGTACTCACAAGAGCAATGCAGTGTGCAGTATAGTTGCGAGATTTTGTGGTCCCTTGAGAACGAATGTTCTTCTGCTAATAGTTTTCGTACAAGTGAGACATTAAGGCAAATGCAGAAATGTAGTTCAAATTGTGATATGATATCATAGACAGTACCTTACACTGCAGCCGAGACCAATGTGTAACAAGATTATTCCAGTCACCGTCGGATAAATGTAGCACCGGAGACTTTACAGAAATTTTGTTCAGATGCTTGCCATCGAAGTGCGCTTGCCTCAGGTAGGAACGATACTTCATCAACGAGTGCTTCAAAAGCTCAACCAACTCTTGCTCGTCATCACAATCTAGTTTGCTCCTCGCCTATTTAAAAGAATGAAATCTTGTGTCTTCTATTAGCATAAACATATGCAGTAATGACCATGAATAACATTAGTACATTACTTACGCGTAAGTTGCGGTGGAAGACTGGAAATTGTTCTGTGTCTGCGGTATATTCTTTCCATGAAGGAAAGATGCCCACAAAGTTCCTGACAACAACATAAGCTTCGTCTTCTAAACTGGGAAGAAATGGAACAGGGGTCCTATTTGCTGCAATTGGGGCTCTCTCTGGTTGGAAAAGGCATTTGGCAACTGGATTTGGTGTACTCTTTGCTGGAATGGGGGTTTTGCATCGTATAGCTGGTGCTATGTCAACTGACATAATCATATTGTTTGCTGCAGTTGGGGTCTGCTGAGTTGGGGCATCAGAAATGACCAGTGTAGTAGGGCTAGAGTTTGCTAGAGTTGGGGTATTTTGTGGGTCAGGTGATATTGCAACTACACCTAATGGGCTATTTGATTTATCATGTGTCACTACCTTTTCCAAATACTTTGCTTGTGCTCCTCCACGATCAGCAATCGCCCTCTTCCTTTTAAATGTCTGATACACAAGAACAACATTTGAATGGATAAATATGGTATGATGACAGATGGAATATGTACTGAAAATGGATAGGCAGGGCGTATTCACATACATGATGTGTAAACTAAGCTAATGGCAGTTTAACAAAGTAGAAGCAATGCAAACCATCAGTTGCAAGATATGTGCGAGCAATGTAACCTTGGAAAGTTAGAGCAAGTACCTTGATGGGTGAATAAGATAGGGCATCTTCCTCTGACTCCTCCACTAGGGAGCTACATTGACTTAGGTCTCCCTCTAGCTTAGAATCACTTTTAGGATCATATTCTGAGCATGAATCTGTAGGTGGAGAGCGTTTGCATTGCATTGCATCCAGACTTGATTTCAGTCCCTTAATGCCATGTTTGACAGCCATGGCATTGTTCTGCTTTATTCTTTTCATGCGCGCAAGCTCATAATCATTATGATGCTGTTCAGAATCTGGGATTCATGATAACATAAAAAGTAGTCAGATTATCTATGGAATGCATTGCGGATTCAACTCAGAGAGTGTCTCCCTATAAACTCCTGCATATGCAAAGTTCACCTCCCCAACCGTGCTGACCATACCACACACAGAAATACAAACACCTTATGTCTCTATAACAGGCAGGCACACATTTCAAAACTGAAGTAGGAACATTAGAATCATATGAAATTCGTATTTGAACAAATAAACTAAGCAATTATGAGTGGCGTAATGTTTAGCTTCAAGGGTGGAGTGTTGGTAGTGCGACACAAAGCAAGTAGGCAGATTGTATTCCATGTAAAAGATCGAAACCTATGTAAAAGCTGGAAATGACACTTTCTTTCTATACAATGCAGTGTTCGTTACCCACACATGATGGAAGAGATCACATAGATAAATACTATTCACTCATGTCTATGGTTCCAGTATTTAGAAACAGGGTGGTCCACCCTAAAAGAATATTGACAACAAATATGACAAGGCAATCATAGATGTAGTGAATCAATCATTTACTTGTGAGCTTATTACGACAAGTATGCAGAATTGTAACTGCAGTAAGAGACCGTCCAAAAACTGAATGAAGAAGTTTGTCTAGCACTTATTGTTTGCAACTAATCGACGTGAATAATTGGATATTATATCGAATGAGTAAGAAAGACAAGTAAAATTGTCAACAAACCTGGCTTGCAGTAGTAATCTGGGTCAATGTCACTACGACCAACAATCCAAAATGACTAGTTTCTGTTCTGATGGCCGGAATTTTGAAAACCATGTGAAGTTTAGAGGTATTAAAGATTACCGAAATACATCTGAACCATTAAGTATAGGTAGCACTGAGCACACAACAAACCCTAATGACAGTCCTGCCTAATGAGTAATGAATCAATTAGAAATTGGGTGATGAGGAGTGGTTGCTGAGTGTTGAGGACGTATCTCAGGATAAATCGGGTTGGCTTCGTGGGTTCTGGATGCCTGAGCCCTGAACGGACTGGGAAGGTAGGCACGACGGCGCGCCCGGGCAGCAGTGAGGCTGTTGGGCGAGCGGCTCCTGGCCTCCTGTTAGTCCGGCGTCTCCTCCTAGAGTCATGCCGTCCAGGGACGGCAAGTCGCCCGCGAGGCAGGCGGATGGGGGCGAGTAGAGATCGGAAGCGCGCAGCAGAACAGAGGGGAATCGGGGCCTGGGACGACCCAAAATCCCAGGGTGGGCCGGCCCACCGTGGGCACCCTGTAGAGATACACACCCGAGCGGCGAACATGCATTTCGAAACTCTAAGCATATTTTTTTATGACACGAAGCACGTATTCTGATTGTATAGTGATCATAAAAGGGGGAAACTCTAAGCATATATTTTTTAGCAAAAGAGGGTTTCCCCTTCGATTTCTATTAAAGAAACAACCACGGAACCAACATGATCAATTAAACCCTAAGCATGATCAATTAAACCGTATTATGGCTGTGCCATGGCAGATTTGAAGCTGCAAACTGGAGAGATGATATTTAGCATCCATTGTTTGCTTCGAACTAAGAACTAAATTCTAAGAGCTGAAAAGAAAGTAGAGTAACCAAGTTAAGATCTATTTTCTGGTTGAGATCAAAAAGTTGAGGAGATATGAAGTACCACCTCTCTTGCGGCGCCGTGTAGGCATCGGGGGTGCGATTGCTGTCGGCGGTGTTGAAGCAGATCTGCGATGGTAGAAGGGTGCATCGGGGGATAAGTCCCATTGTGGTGGAAGAGAAGGTCGTGTGAGCGGCCGCGGCAAAGAGGATGACGGCGCCGATGAAGCGAGAGGACGCGATGCAAGGCTATTGGTCCATCGCTGTGGATGAGAAACGTCCATCTCTAGCAGTGGACGACGTGGTCTTTGTAAGTGCATCTAGTGCCCCTTAGTGACTTTGGTGTATTGAAGACTTATAGGTTAAGGGACTAATGCATTTGTGAGTATACACAGGTCTATAAGTCTATGAGGAGTTTGATATTTACAGAGAAAGTCGACCCCTAAAAATGAAGTTCTTCAACTGAAGACTTTGATATTTTGAAGACTTTCTGAAGACTTTGAAAGTGAAGAAATTGGTGTGACCTTGAAGACTTGGTATTCATTTGTGGAACATGAAGCGTGAAGACTTTTGTTTCCTTAGTTTCATTTTCTCTTTCTTGAGTCATAGGAAACACCATACTGTTAAAGGGGGTCGAGGAAATACTAAGGGAAAATTTCCATGTGATGCTCAACTCAAAATCCTACACCTACCAATCCCTTCGAGTGAAGCCTTTGGAAATCTCATACAGTTCAGCCACTTTCTTCAGTGACAGAGACGAAGTTCTTCTGGTCGCTGATGAATTTGTTCTGACTGAGGAGTTAGGAATTCGCCAGTGCGAATTACCTACACAGTGCAGAACATGATAGCCCTGAGGAATTTGAGAGTCAAATTTCCGACCGTTGTTGTGCTGCGCGCCAGCTGTCCCAAAATATCTTATCCACCTAACGGTCATATCATTGAGGGGCATTTATGTCTTATCATGTCGGGCTGCTCCCTAGGCTATAAATAGCCGCCCCCTACAACCACTAGTTGGTTGGCTGCTCCGAGAGAACTTGACACTTGTCATTTGAGAGCAACCCATCCTCCAAGGATTTTGAGCGAAAATCATCAAGTGAGGAAAATCCCAAACCCAAACACCTACAAACCCCAAAGTGATTGAGCATCACTGAGGAAATTGATCCTGCGTGGATCCGACGCTTGTTACCTTTGAAGACTGTGCTTCTTCCAGACGGTTAGGCGTCAAGGTCAAGAGCATCCAATAGGAATTGTGGATCACCGAGTGACCAAGTCTGTGAAGGTTTGGAAGTCACCTGAAGACTTACCACGAGTGATTGGACGAGGTCTGCGTGACCTTAGTTCAAGGAGAATACGGTGAGGACTGGGTGTCCTGAGCTGCGTGCTCAGTGACTGGGTGTCCGGGACTGCGTGTCCTCGAGTTTAAATACTCAGCCGCTCCAACCAGATGTACAACTGAGTCAGCAGTTGGAACTGGTCTACCAAATCATTGTCTTCACCAACCTACTGGTTCTATTTCCTCAACCCTTTCATTTCCTCATTACTGTGTTGAGTGTTTGTTCATATCTGTGTTTGAAGACTTTGACTGAAGACTTTCTCAATTTCCTCAGTTCAATTTCTTCAGTCTGTTTGTCTTCATCTTGTGTTATCCTGTGATTACGCTTTCTGTACTCTGTGCTAGTCTTCATTTCATCATGATGACCATGCTTGTATTCTGTTATGCTTACTTCTGAGTACTTATTCCGCTGCTAACAGTTCTTCGCTAAGGAATTTCCTCACCGGCAAATTCCTCAGTGAAGAATTCATAAAAATCGCCTATTCACCCCCCCTCTAGTCGACATAACGCACTTTCAATTGGTATCAGAGCGAGGTACTCCCTTGTTCTATGTGATTTTGGTTTAACTGCCTGGAGTTTTAGTTATGTCGACCGCAGGTATGAAGAAAGTGACATGTCCTATCTTTGACGGTCATGATTATCCCAAGTGGAAGGCCATGATGACGAAGCGCCTCATGGCAAGGGACAGCGGGATGTGGACCGTCACTGAGATTGGTCTTACTGATCTATGCAAGTCGGCGAACGCAGATGATATTCGCAAATACACTCGACTTGACGGCATGGCGAAGGATATCATCTGTTCCTGTCTATCCAGAGACCAATTCAGGCTCATTATGCATCTTTGCAATGCAAAGCTTATCTGGGACCGAATCTCCGACGTCTATGAAGGTCATCGAACCCGTCATGATCCTTGGTTTGAGGACTTCAAGGAATCTCTCAAAACGATGACTTTCGAACCAGAATCATCATCTTCTGCATCATGTCTCATGGCAAAGGGTGTCGAGGTAACCAAATGTTCCGCATCTGAATTTAGTGACTGTGAATCTGATGATGATGAATTTGATGATGATATTGAACCTAGCTATACCAAACTTGTTTGCATTGCCACCAAACAACAACATGCCTTGGAAAAGGTTCAGAACATGCTAGACAAAAGTGATGATATGTTGGGTGAAGAAATGGATCGCACTAAAGCCCTGACTGAAAATCTTCAGAGACTTCAGTCTAGGTTTGATAATCTTCAAAGTCATCATAACACTCTCTTAGCTGATCATGAGAAACTTTCCTATGAATTTCTTCAAAGAAAGCAAGATCTTGAGAAGCTAAGAGTGCATTATGAAGATCTTCAGAAGGAGCGCGATTCATTACTTGCTCAACAAATCAGCACTTCTCAGGAAGAATTTGTTCCTCCATGCTTAAAGTGCATTGAACGTGAATCTGCTAATTCTTCACCTGAATGTTCAAATGCTTTAACTGTTACAAATTCTTCACCTGCCTCTGCTATCACTAATTCCTCATCTGAGGACATTGCTAGTATCACTGACGATGCAGGGCTGAAGGAACTGTACACGACAGGCATGTATAAAAGCCTCAAAGTGTGCTCAAAAAGCAGATCCTCAACAGAAACCCTAGGAAAGAGGGTATTGCCTTTGAGAGGAAACTTAATGCTAATGGAACATATTGGAAACCTGAGCAGTACCCCAAAACCTCATGGGTTGCTGCAAAGGGACCTCTAGTTGATCCATCCAACTTATCTGGCTTCACATGTGAATCTCCTCATTCTTCTGATGAGTCATTTGACTCCAACTATAAACTGTTCAAAAATCAGAATGGTGAAGTATTTGCTAGATATGTTGGGACTAACTGCAAGAACGGTTCCCCTATGAAGAAAATCTGGGTTCCCAAAAGTTATGTTGAAAGTCTTCAGGTGAATGTCCTCATGACACCACCTGTGAAGAATAGGAACCCCAGAACAAACTCTTCATATGGACCTAATTCTTCATATGGATCCAAGTCCTCATATGGACCAAATTCCTCACGTGGATCAAATTCCTCAAATGGATCAAAATCCTCACATGATTATCATCGTGCTAACAACTCTATTTCGCAGGGTAGAGCTAAGGGCTACGAATATGCACATTATTCTTCAAATCATTATGTTCATAAGTCCTCAAAGAATTTCGCTGCTTATTCATATGCTTACCCTAACCCCTCTTATGTGAAACGAAATGGTTTGGCTTCTATGCCACCATTCTCATATGGTGCTCGCAGAGTGATGAACTCTTTGCCACCCCTTCAGATGTGGGTGGTGAAGAAACAGAACTAATCTCTTCTGCAGGGTCAGGTCTCCAGACGTGCCTTAATGTCTGAAGAATTTGCTGGGGACCTGACAAAAACTGCCTGAAAGGACGCAGGCTAACCATGATGAAATGAACTTGCATTTCACACGTCCTCCTACTGCTATATCTGTTTACCGCTTGATGAAATTCATTTGATGAACTTGATATCATATTATTCACTGATGAAGCATATGAGATTGTAAGTTACACTAATTCATCTGCAGGATGATCAACCCAAAACCACTGAATGCGTCCTCGATAGTGGATGTACAAATCACATGACTGGTGACAAGAATCTCTTGATGGATGCTCCTTTAACACCGTCACATCTGAAGCATATCATCTTTGCTGACAAAGGCAAAAGTAAGGTATTGGGTCTTGGTAAGGTTGTGATCTCTAAGGATAAACACATGGACAAAGTCATGCTTGTTGAGTCCTTAGGATACAATCTCATGTCAGTCTCAATGCTTTGTGATCTTGATATGGTTGTTGTCTTTGGAAAGTATCACTGTGTTGTGATTATGGAAGCTGACAATTCCAAAGTCTTCGAAGGCTTTAGGAGAGGAGATTTGTATATTGTTGATTTCTCTACAGGACCACAACCAGCCGTGTGTCTACTTGCAAAAGCTTCAGAAGGCTGGCTATGGCATCGACGACTTGGTCACGCAGGCATGAGGAATTTGCACACGCTTGCGAAGAAGAAGCATGTCATTGGCATTGAGAATGTCAAATTCCTCAAGGATCACTTATGCGGAGCCTGTGAAGCTGGAAAAATGACCAAGGCCAAGCATCCAGCGAAGACTATCATGACCACTACTCGTCCATTCGAATTGCTTCACATGGACCTCTTCGGACCAAATCATTACTCAGCATTCTCTAATGTTGCATCTCTATATGGTTTTGTCATTGTTGATGATTACTCTCGATACACATGGGTACACATTGTTACTTAGAAACATGAAGTGCAAGAAGTCTTCAAACGATTTTCCTCGAGGGCTTCAACCAACTTTGGTGTGAAGATCAAGCACATCAGAAGTGACAATGGAACTGAGTTCAAGAATTCTGGTCTTGATGACTATCTTGATGAACTTGGTATTACTCATGAGTTATCTGCTCCTTATACTCCTCAGCAAAATGGCATCGTGGAGCGCAAGAATAGAACTCTTGTTGAGATGGCTCGCACTATGCTTGATGAATACAAAACTCCTCATCGTTTTTGGATTGATGCAATTGATATTGCGTGCCACTTCATCAACAGAGTATATCTTCACAAATTCTTCAAGAAGACGGCCTATGAATTCCTCACTGACAAGAAACCCAATGTGAGTTATTTCAAAGTCTTCGGTGCTAGATGTTGGATTAGAGATCCTCACCACAATTCTAAATTTGCACCGAAAGCACATGAAGGTTTTATGCTTGGTTACGGAAAGGACTCGCACACCTACAGAGTCTTCAACATCGCTCTTCACAAGATTGTTGAAACTGTAGATGTGCGGTTCGATGAAACTAATGGCTCGCAAAGAGAGCACCTACCTTCTGTGTTAGATGAACTAGCACCTGAGGATTCTATCAAGTTCAAGGCAACTGAGGATGTCATTCCTATTGAAGAACTTGCTGAAGAAGTCATTCCAGTACGCGAAGAACGTCGAGCTAACGCACCTAACGATAATGATGAAGACAATGGTGCTGAGGAAAATGATCAAATACCTCGACGACAACCAGCTCATCCTCGCGTTGCAAAAGAAGTACAAGTTGACAAGATCATCGATGACATTGAAGCGCCAGGTCCTCTCACCCGCTCAAAAGCTTCACATTTATCTAACTTTTGTGGGCACTATGCTTTTGTCTCTATCACAGAGCCCACTAAGGTAGATGAAGCATTTTTGGAGCCGGAGTGGATTCAGGCTATGCAAGAAGAATTACATCAGTTCGAGCTTAACAATGTCTGGGAACTGGTCAATCGTCCAGATCCTCGCAAGCATAATATCATTGGCACAAAGTGGATCTAACGCAACAAGCAAGATGAAAATGGCCTTGTGGTAAGGAATAAGGCACGACTGGTAGCTCAAGGCTACACACAGGTTGAAGGAATTGATTTCGATGAAACTTTTGCACCTGTTGCTAGACTTGAGGCTATTCGCATATTACTTTCTTATGATAATCATCATGATATCATCTTATATCAAATGGATGTGAAAAGTGCATTCCTCAATGGTAAGCTTGAGGAACAAGTATATGTTGCTCAACCCCCAGGTTTTGAAGATCCAAAGAATCCTGACAAAGTCTTCAAGCTTAATAAGGCCCTCTATGGCCTCAAGCAAGCCCCTCGGGCGTGGTATGATACATTGAACGAATTCTTCGTGAAAAATGGCTTCACACCCGGTTCACTCGACCCTACTCTCTTTACTAAATCTTATGATGGTGAACTGTTTGTGTGCCAAATATATGTTGATGATATTATCTTTGGCTGTACTGACCAACGTTATAGTGATGAATTTTCTTATATGATGAGTGAAGAATATCAAATGTCTATGATGGGAGAGTTGAAATTCTTCTTAGGTCTTCAAATTCGTCAACAGCACAATGGCATATTCATATCTCAGGAGAAATACCTCAAAGATGTACTGAGGAAATTCGGCATGCAAGATTGCAAAGGCGTCAAAATTCCTATGCCCACAAAAGGCAATCTATGCACTGATGAAAATGGTATTGACTTCGATCACAAGGTATACCGCTCCATGATTGGTTCGTTATTGTACTTATGTGCATCTAGACCAGATATAATGCTTAGTGTTTGCATGTGTGCCCGATTTCAAGCTGCACCGAAGGAATCACACCATAAGGCTGTGAAGCATATTCTTCGATATCTAGCTCACACACCAACACTAGGATTATGGTACCCCAAGGGCTCTGTTTTTGATCTCATTGGATATTCTGACTCTTACTATGCTGGTGATCGTGTGGACCGCAAGTCAACTTCTGGCACTTGTCATTTCCTCAGACGATCTTTGGTCTGTTGGTCCTCGAAGAAACAGAATTGCGTATCACTGTCTACTGCGGAAGCTGAATACATTGCTGCTGGCTCTTGCTGTGCTCAACTGCTTTGGATGAAGCAAACGCTCAAGGACTATGGCGTCAACGTGAAGAATGTGCCCCTCCTCTGCGACAATGAGAGTGCCATCAAGATTGCTCACAACCCAGTTCAGCACTCGAAGACAAAGCACATTCAGATTCGTCATCATTTTCTTCGTGATCATGTGTTGAAGGGTGACATCTCCATCGAGCACGTGAAGACTGAAGAACAGCTAGCTGATATCTGCACTAAGCCCTTGGATGAGAAGAGATTAAGCAAGTTGCGGTGTGAACTAAATATCATAGAATCTTCGAATGTTCTTTGAAAAGGACACACATCCTAACACTTATGCAAAATTGATGACTTAGATGTGCAACACATGAAGAAACGTTTTTCTTCAATCAATGAAGAATAACACTCTAAGTGTGAAGAAATTAATGAAGAATTTGATTCTCAGAACCCTACGACAATTGTACGCGGTGTCTGAAATCATCATTCTTATACGGTGGGTCACGCCACCACAAAAAGTTGAAAATATTCAATTTGAGTTTTTCCTCAGTTTTGAAATTCTTCAGTTTTCAAATTCTTCAACTTTGCAAAATCTTCACTGTTCCCCTCGTTTTTCTTCATTGGCTATATATATATATATATATATATATATATATATATATATATATATGAGTTTATGTCCTCTACAGCATTCACTTATAGCTATTTCTTCAAGTTGTTTTTTTGCTAAGTGAATGTGATCGGACCCTTCCCCCTCTATGCTATACTCAACCCAATCTATTCACAAATTCTTCATGTGCGTTCTATTTGAAACTCGTTCAAAATCTTCACTGTGTCATTGTCAGCTGAAGAAATTGCGAACGAAACTTTAAAACAAATCTTATCCAAATTTTCGGTTTTGCCGCTCAAACTGTTCCGCATCCCATGATGCATTATTCTATTCACCCACAATCGTACACAATCTCCACTACACAGTACGTGGGTGACACATGTCGTGTGAAGGAGAAAGGGCAGGGGCACGTTCGTCCTAAATCTTCGGGCGAACAGTTTTTCGCCATGTCTATAAATACCCCTGTCTCCTTCCTCACTTCATTTACTCTTCTCGACCTCTCTCTCCTGCTCGAGCTCCTCAAACCCTAGCGCCACCACTACTCCATCGTCGCCGGTGAGTAAGAGCTTCGCTGCCTCGACCTCGTCGCCGCCGTACTCACGTCGACCGCGGAAATCTTCACTCCGCCGCCGCCGTAGATGTCTTCCTCAGCCGAGTTAGGGCAAGGAAGATCTAACCTGACGAACTTCCCGTCTATTCTTCTCAGTTTGTCGTGTTCTTCACTTCGGGTAATTAAAAGTTACTTTTATTACTCACTTTGATTCTCAAACTTTCCTGAAAATCTTCAAAGGTGTTTATTCTTCAAATCTTCACATATATGAACACCTCAAACAAACTATGCTCTTGATTCGTTTCTCTAAGCAATGATTTTCCTCAAGATTCCTCAGTTGTGTGGGTCCTCGATCTATACAACTCTAGAACCTAAGACAAAGATCTCTTAGTGAAATTCTTCAAGGCTCATCTGGTCAAATTCCTCAAAACTTGTTCTTTTCGAAAAACCTTCTCAGAACGCATATGAGCTCTCCAAATTCCTCGCACCTGTACTCTGTTCATAGGTACTCAATGTCTGCTGCTGAATCACTAGGTTCTCATCAACTTAACTCATTTGCAGCGTTCCTCGAAGAAAAACTGCATACTTCTTCAGAGAACTCATTTGTTCAAATTCCTCAACTGAAGAATATGGCAGACGGTAAGAAGCCGCAGAAAGGAGGAAAGAAACCTGAGGTTATGACTGCGTTTGAGATCCCTGAGGAAATTTATGCTGACTATTGCACACCTGATGAAGCAAAATATGGCAAATAAAACAAAAATCAGCGCAAGGCGCGCATTCAGAAGATTGAACGGAGATGGGCAAGGGAATGGAGGGAATACAGATATGTGACTCCAAAGTACATGAAGAAATTCGCCCTCAATCCTCCGTGCCCAAGAGCTCCATTGGCACCTGGCCAAGTAGCTGATCCCACTAGCATCAAACGTGGTGAGGACTTTCCTGAAGAATGGGCTAAGCGCCAAGCCAAATTGGCAAGACAAGCCAAGGAGGCAGTGAAGAAATTCAATGATGATTCTGCCACTGCTACTGCTACTGAGGCCTGGGTCCAACCGAGGAAATCCATGCCAAAGAAGCCTGCTCGTAAGCCAAGTGCTTCACCATCAGCGCCCTCACGGCCAAGTTCCTCAGCAGCGCCCTCACGGCAAATTCCTCACACTGCTCCTGCTCCTCCCAAGTCCTCAGCAGTTCCGACAAAGTCCTGAGCTCCTGTGCATCTGACTACATGTCAAAGGACTGCTGGTTTCTCGATTGCCTCTGGTGTCTCAGCAAGTTCCTCAGCTGCACCAATTTCATCATCTGGCCCGACTCTGCTGAAAATCAAAGCAACAGCTGGATGAGGTCCTCGGCCAAGTCCAAAGAAGAAACAGGTCGCATTCCATGTGCCTTCTGATGATGAAGCTTCCGACGATGAACTTGCAGAAATCATCGGAGACAGACAGGTGAAGGCCGCTAGAGCCAAAGGCACATTTGTGCCACTGCTGTTGGATCCGAGGAAAATCCTCGATTATATTGATCTCTGGCACAAGGATCCAAACACCCGCATGCCTGATTTCCACCTGACCGCTGGTCAAAATCACATGCTGACCCATTTCATCACTGAAGAGAAATGGAAGTTTGAAAAAGCAAGAGAGATCAAGAAAACTTAATACAAAAAGGAGAAGTTCCTGAAGAAAAATGTTGTCAAAATGACACCTAAAGAACTTCTCAAGGTCCAAACTGAAATTCAAGACCTCAGCAAAAACTTCGATGCTTATTATGCTGATTGGCAAGGGGCCAAGGTCAGATTCGTCAACCTAACAAAGAAATTCACCAATGTTGCAGCCCCAACGCAACATGAAATTCCTCAGGCTGAAGCCTCAGCTCAGCCGACTGAAGAACATGCCAGCACCGCTGATGAAGTTCAGGCTGGTGATGAAAATGCTAGTTCCAGGGCTGATGATCCCATTCCAGCCGCTGAAGAAATTGCCAGGGCATCCACTAGTGGTGTGCCTGAAGAAACTGAAGAAGTCAGGGCAACTGCATCAGTTGCGTATGAAGAAATTCGACCAGATTCCTCAGCTCCATCTGCACCTACACCAACACCAATTCTTCCATGTGCATTTGATGTGAAGAAAACCAAGGCTGCAGAGCGAGCTGCAGTGAAGAAAAGGAAGGCATCAGCTGTGTCAAATTCTTCGGCTGCGAAGAAAATGAAGCCAATGACCAACTCACTTGAAAATCCAATTGATGTTGTTCCGATTTCCTCCATGCCGTCAAAGGACCTTGTTCCTTTTGGATAAGACTATGAGATCCCCATCGGATCTGATGAAGAACATCATTCTGCTGCTTCGTCAGAGCAGATTGATGAAGAAATTAAAGTGGACGCAATCCCTTCAACGCCAATCATTTCCTCACCTATGCCTCAGTTCACAGCTGAAGAGGCTGGTGTTGAGGAAATTGAAGATGAAGATGTGGATATAGGATGCACCACACCTGTGATGAATGATGACTTTTGGGAAAGTCAGCATCCCAATACTCCTCTCTTCACCCCGCTCCAACAGATACCTCAGTCCCCTGCACCAACAGTTCAATTGGGCTCTGAAGAAACTCAACCCACTCACTTTGTGCATGAAGAAATTCCAGCCAATAGTGCTGATGAACCTGCTGCTGCTGATCCTCAGACTGCACCTGTTGAGGAACAAGAAATTCCTCAACCTGAAGAACCTGAGCTCGCGATTCCTGAGGTGGTGATGCAACTCACTGACACCCCTCTGCCAAAGCAAAAGAATCCGTTCTCAAGCAAACAGAAGTTCAAGGCTGAAGATTTCTTTGCCGAGCACGTATTCTTCACTGATTATAGTCCATATGATTCTGCTCGCGTAAGGAAGAGGCGTTTCTGGACTGCCAGCCAAGCCAATTTCTATTCCTTAGTGCTTTTCAACAAAGACAAAGTCTTCGATCATGCACATATTCCTCATGTGGACATGGAATCTTTGCCCGGCTTTGAGCCAGTCCTCAGTGTTCTTCACGACGCCGGACTTCTGAATTTCTGCATTGATATCTGTGACTGGAATGAAGAACTCATTCTTCAATTCTATGCAACTCTGCACATCACCGGAGACGCTGAAGACGTGAACTCCTGGGTATTAGACTGGATGTCTGAAAATACTCACTACAAGGCACCTGCAACTGAATTGCTTTGTGCTCTACCACTCAGTCCTCCACTTGATGATGCTCGTTATATCTACAACGAACCAGAACTTTCAAATCACTATATGCAAGTGCTGATGAAGCCATTGAAGCCAAGGCAGGCCCCACGAACCAAATTCCTCGTCAAGGAATTACTCTATGTGCCTCGGACTGTCTATCGAATTCTGACGAAGACAATGAGTCCTATCAAAGGCCACGACTCAAATGATGAAGAAGTCGTTGGCATCATGAAGAATATGCTTTTCAACCTCATTCATGGCGTTCCCGTCAACTTCCATGATTTCTTCATGAGGACTCTGGCCAATATTGCTATGTCACCATTCGAGCTGAAGCCCTATGCTCCTTGGATTATGAGATTCATCAGGGCAAGATCTTCACTGAATTACAAAGCTGACACTCTGAACCACGGTAGCTACTTGCCTCCCATTGAAGTCCTCAAATGGACAGTTTCATCAGCTGATGATAAAGGCAAGGCCGTTGCTGTGATCGATGAAGGCATTCGTCCTTTGGATGGTCAATTTCGCAAAGCTGCATCTTACTCTACCAATGACGATTCTGCCACACATGACTCTACCGCCAATACCTCAGCCAAGCAAAATCCTCAAGCCACAGCACCCAGGGTGATGACTGGCCGTGAGTTACTCCTCAGTCTGCATCAGAAGGTTGATCGCAATCATAAATGGGTCAAGCGTCAGTTTGGTTCAATTCTTCACAACATGACCTCAACACACAATCAAGTGAAGAAGAACCACTACTACCTCCATGAAACCTTCAACCGTACCTGGGTTGTTCTCTCTCATGTCTACAGCGCTGCTGATCTGAAGAATATGGGTCTCAAGGAAGAATTTTACTGGTCTGCACCTCCACTGAAGAAATTCAAGAAGGTCAAAGTTCCTTCCTTGATGGCCAGCTCTTATTCTTCATCACGTGACACTGATGAGTATGAAGATTTGGACGACAATGCGGCAGGCCCTGCTACAACAAACAACCCCGACAACGCTGGCGCTCCTCCATCAACTTGAAATTCTTCAGGGGCGTTAGTCCTCAGTTTCGATCCTTTTGGTCATTTGATGACAAAGGGGGAGAAATCTGAGTTAGTCTTCAAGCGGGTCTATATTAAGGGCATTTTTTTTAAGTTACAACTCTCGTTTTTCTGAAACTTTTATCTGGATCGAGTTGTAATCTTAAACCCGATGGTGCGCTGATACTCTTGTTGCATTATGCTCTGCATGCTTATTCCTCGTTAATGACACTGCACGCATGCTGAATCTCATCAGCACCATATTTCATCATGCATTTCAAATTCTTCATATTATATATCAAATGTGTGTATGAATTACAAGATATAGGGGGAGATCCCCATGATTCAACTCTTCAAATGTGCATTGCCTCAAAAGCAAATTCCTCACTATGCACATCTTCAAGGGGAGTTCTTCTATATCTTGCAATCAAATTCCTCAATATCAGTGTATACACTTCATATGTTTATCCCCGTTGAAAACTTAACCTATGTTGTCATCAATCACCAAAAGGGGGGAGATTGTAAGTGCATTTAGTGCCCCTTAGTGATTTTGGTGTATTGAAGACTTATAGGTTAAGGGACTAATGCGTTTGTGAGTATACACAGGTCTATAAGTCTATGAGGAGTTTGATATTTACAGAGAAAGTCGACCCCTAAAAATGAAGTTCTTCAACTGAAGACTTTGATATTCTGAAGACTTTGTGAAGACTTTGAAAGTGAAGAAATTGGTGTGACCTTCAAGACTTGGTATTCATTTGTGGAACATGAAGCGTGAAGACTTTTGTTTTTGTAGTTTCATTTTCTCTTTCTTGAGTCATAGGAAACACCATACTGTTAAAGGGGGTCGAGGAAATACTAAGGAAAAATTTCCATGTGATGCTCAACTCAAAATCCTACACCTACCAATCCCTTCGAGTGAAGCCTTTGGAAATCTCATACAGTTCAGCCACTTTCTTCAGTGACAGAGACGAAGTTCTTCTGGTCGCTGATGAATTTGTTCTGACTGAGGAGTTAGGAATTCGCAAGTGCGAATTACCTACACAGTGAGGAACATGATAGCCCTGAGGAATTTGAGAGTCAAATTTCCGACCGTTGCTGTGCTGCGCACCAGCTGTCCCAAAATATCTTATCCACCTAACGGTCATATCATTGAGGGGCATTTATGTCTTATCATGTCGGGCTGCTCCCTAGGCTATAAATAGCCGCCCCCTACAACCACTAGTTGGTTGGCTGCTCCGAGAGAACTTGACACTTGTCATTTGAGAGCAACCCATCCTCCGAGGACTTTGAGCGAAAATCATCAAGTGAGGAAAATCCCAAACCCAAACACCTACAAACCCCAAAGTGATTGAGCATCAATGAAGAAATTGATCCTGCATGGATCCAACGCCTGTTACCTTTGAAGACTGTGCTTCTTCCAGACGGTTAGGCGTCAAGGTCTAGAGCATCCAATAGGAATTGTGGATCGCCGAGTGACCAAGTCTGTGAAGGTTTGGAAGTCACCTGAAGACTTGCCACGAGTGATTGGATGAGGTCTGTGTGACCTTAGTTCAAGGAGAATACGGTGAGGACTAGGTGTCCTGAGCTGTGTGCTCAGTGACTGGGTGTCCGGGACTGCGTGTCCTCGAGTTTAAATACTCAGCCGCTCCAACCAGATGTACAACTGAGACAGCAGTTGGAACTGGTCTACCAAATCATTGTCTTCACCAACCTACTGGTTCTATTTCCTCAACCCTTTCATTTCCTCATTACTGTGTTGAGTGTTTGTTCATATCTGTGTTTGAAGACTTTGACTGAAGACTTTCTCAATTTCCTCAGTTCAATTTCTTCAGTCTGTTTGTCTTCATCTTGTGTTATCCTATGATTACGCTTTCTGTACTCTGTGCTAGTCTTCATTTCATCATGATGACCATGCTTGTATTCTGTTATGCTTACTTCTGAGTACTTATTCCGCTGCTAACAGTTCTTCACTAAGGAATTTCCTCACCGGCAAATTCCTCAGTGAAGAATTCATAAAAATCGCCTATTCACCCCCCCCTCTAGTCGACATAACGCACTTTCAGTCTTGGTAGGCGCTCCGACATGGTGGAGGACGGTGGCGATGGATGTGGTGGAGGACGGCGGTGATGGATGGGGTGGCGGACGGAGGCTGCTGTGGGGATGGGTTGTTCTAGGGCGGACGGTGTATGAATGGGAAAATGGAGGGAGAGGTACGGGGAACCATGTTTTTGGGACGCGCCTGTCTGAAATATGGGAAAGTTACAAACTTAGCCCCCGTTTAAAATTTGGAGGTCTCATCGGTTGGGGATAGGACAGTAATCTCGCATCTCGCCAATATTTGCCCAGAGCGATTTTGGGTGAGGAGAGGGTGGTTGGCGCCCATGGTTGGCGCCCACGGTGTATGAACGGGGATAACAGGTAGGGCGGTTGTGTCACGTCTGAGTGAAGTTACAAACCTGCCCCTATTGAAAATATTTGCCTACATCGATTTCGGTCGAGTCGAGTTTATTTTGCCACCCACCGTGTATGAATGGGGAATGGAGGGAGAAACAGAGGTCTTTCGGACGAGCTTGAATCAAATGTGTTGTGCCTCCCATGTTTGACGCCCACCATGTCGGAATGGGCTTAGAGGCGGTCGTGTCACGTCTAATTGAAGTTACTAACCTACCCCTATTTAGAGCAGTGGAAATCGGGCCGATGGATTGTTCGTGTAATGGGTAGACAGTAATTTCCATCTCCCAAACACTTGGCTTCGGGCAGCCGACGTGGGAGTGGACATTTTGCTGCTTCTTTCGAATTTTGGGACAATAAGCATCCACGTTTACCCTGGCAACTAAATTCGAATCCACTTTGTATTCCTATATGAATCTTTATAAATCATTCTATGTGTTTTTATATATCTTCAAAAGGACGAGAAAGATGTATTCCACTGTCATATATGAATATGGTTTACAAATGCCGATACTCAAATTCAGAAACTAGAATCCAGTTTAAGGTGAATTTGAATATTTGGAACACTTCATGTCCAACTCAAATGTCACACGCAGCATAGTGTGTACTCCCATTTAGATATGTACACAAGCGATGTATCAAGATTCAAATACCGAGTCAATCAACCAAGAATGTACAGAACTAACAGACATATAAACACTTATAGAGTATATGGATCAATAATATGAACTAACATACATAAGCCAGGCCGCTGTACTTTTTTTTAGCTACAACAGCATCCTTTTTTTAGCCAGCATCTTGGCACTTTCTGATGCGTGCCACTTATGGTCCATCTATACTACTACTATTGCTGAATGCACATTCAGCCCGATTGGCATATTTGTAGGTCTGGCACAGCAATCCAAATGAAATGTCTCCGAGTCTTATCAATTAATACAGACTTGTGCTCAAATAAAATTACAAACCAAAAAAACAATTATTACATGATCTCTAAAACAAATGGTTTGATTGATTACGTGAACAGACAACACAAAGGTTATTCAACTATGGAAAGAACATTTCACATATGATTTACCAAGTAGGAATTTAATTTCCTTTTTTCCTTCAGGACCTTAACAATCTGGTCAGTCTCAGCTTGCTTCGTTTTGAAATCCACCAAATATTTAATGGTTGTCTTGAGTACTGCTTGTGATTGTGTTGTTTGCTTCCTCAACATGTCAACTTCATCTCTAAGTGTAGAAGCAGAATCTCTTTCTACCACTAGTTTAGCCTCTAGAGCATCGGCAGTTGGCAATTCATAATGCACGATTGGGCCGGTGCCACTACTGTGGGATGATGCAACATCCATGGGGACCTCGCTCTTTGATCTTGGGCTAACCTGTTTTGCCATTAAAAGTTCCGATTGGATTCAGAAAATTTGAAGTTAGCAAAGTATCTCAACTGGGAGTTATAACAGCAAACTAGTTAAACAAACAAGGAATTAAAGAGTTTCAATTGGATGCTGAAAAGTACAGTAGTTATTAACATCATTGTAACGCGCTGTTGCAGCAGCAAAGCAGTTAAACAAACAAGTAGATATTTAAGTTAAGGCAAACATGTAATTCTTAACAGTAAGTATCAAACACATAGATAGGCGCAGTCTACAATATGATTAACAGGCTATGTAATCAGTAGCAATCTAAATTAAGCCACGCAACGTAATTGAACAATTTTGCAATAAGTGGCTAACTAAAATTCCAAGAAGCAGGTAACTAAACTTACGCTAGTTCTTTGTACAGGCACACTGCAACTTCTTTTTCGCTTACAAGGTTGTACAAGTGAGTCCATGGCATCAATTTTTTGGATACGTAGTCCCAATACTTCTTTCTTCCCATACTACATGGGTAAGTCGAATGGTTAATCTGGTAAGATGGTGCGTCCTTGATATGTTATATGAGGACTTGTAGTCAGACTAGTTGTAGCCAAACACATCACACGGGCTTTTACTGTATATTTCATGCGATTACTTTTGGCATATCGAGATCTAAGCAATCTACAATAGGATGAAAAGATTGGCATCCTTCACATTATTGGTGAACTCAGTTCATAGAAACAAGCAATTCAACCATTCTGTGGATAAATCAAAAGCGCCACTGGAATATTTTTTACTATCCAATCATACACGCAAAAAGGGGCGATGCCACCATAGGGGCTGGTATGGGTGGCCGCCTCAGGTGGTTGGAAAGTGTGCACCTAGTTTGAGTCGTCCAGGTTGGCCCATGCTAGTTTTGTTCGTCCCAATGCACAAGCAGGCAATGTAAAAAATGAAGAAAAATGTTTCAATTTCGATGGGCCAATAACATAAGTGCAAGGCAGGCCCTATAGCAGGCTCGCGGCTCATACGAGCGCCTCCCATATCAATCGACAGCATGAAAAATCCCAATTCATTCGCTCCAACCTCCAGTCTGGTTCGCTCCTAACCTAGCCGTCGCTGGACAGACCGACACAGCACTTCCTCGCGCCCTCGTTGGAGGGCGGTCGTCGGGCTTCAAGCGAACGGAAGGACAAGAAGATGAAGATCCAACCCTGGGTGTAGCCTGCATGGGAGGCAGCGGCGGCAGCACGGGCATGGCATCGAGCTTGCGCAAACGGACAATCGCAACTTGCAAGAGTAGCATGCGCAACGAGAAGGTACATCATGTTGGAATATGCCCTAGAGGCAATAATAGAAGGATTATTATTATATTTCTTTGTTCATGATAGTTGTCTTTTATTCATGCTATAATTGTATTATCCGGAAATCGTAATACACGTGTGAATACTTAGACCACAACATGTCCCTAGTGAGCCTCTAGTTGACTAGCTCGTTGATCAACAGATAGTCATGGTTTCCTGACTATGGACCATTGGATGTCGTTGATAACGGGATCACATCATTGGGAGAATGATGTGATGGACAAGACCCAATCCTAAGCATAGCACAAAGATCGTGTAGTTCGTTTGCTAGAGCTTTTCCAATGTCAAGTATCTTTTCCTTAGACCATGAGATCGTGTAACTCCCGGATACCGTAGGAGTGCTTTGGGTGTACCAAACGTCACAACGTAACTGGGTGACTATAAAGGTGCACTACAGGTATCTCCGAAAGTGTCTGGTGGGTTGTAATGGATCGAGACTGGGATTTGTCACTCTGTATAACGGAGAGGTATCACTGGGCCCACTCGGTAGTGCATCATCATAATGAGCTCAAAGTGACCAAGTGTCTGGTCACGGGATCATGCATTATGGTACGAGTAAAGTGACTTGCCGGCAACGAGATTGAACGAGGTATTGGGATACCGACGATCGAATCTCGGGCAAGTAACATACCGTCTAACAAAGGGAATAGTATACGGGGTTGCTTGAATCCTCGACATCATGGTTCATCCGATGAGATCATCGAGGAGTATGTAGGAGCCAACATGGGTATCCAGATCCCGCTGTTGGTTATTGACCGAAGAGCCGTCTCGGTCATGTCTGCATGTCTCCCGAACCCGTAGGGTCTACACACTTAAGGTTCGGTGACGCTAGGGTTGTATGAATATGAGTATGCAGCAAACCGAATGTTGTTCGGAGTCCCGGATGAGATCCTGGACGTCACGAGGAGTTCCGGAATGGTCCGGAGGTAAAGAATTATATATATGAAGTGTTGTTTCGGCCATTGGGAAAGTTTCGGGGTCACCCGGTATTGTACCGGGACCACCAGAAGGGTCCCGGGGGTCCACCGGGTGGGGCCACCTATCCCGGAGGGCCCCGTGGGCTGAAGTGGGGAGGGAACCAGCCCCTCGTGGGCTGGTGCACCCCCCCACTTGGGCCCCCCTGCACCTAGGGTTGGAAACCCTAGGGTTGGGGGCGCACCACTTGCCTTGGGGGGCACTCCACCCCCCTGGCCGCCGCCCCCCTTGGGAGATTCAATCTCCAGGGCCGGTGCCCCCCCTGGGGGCCTATATAAAGGAGGGGGGAGGGAGGGCAGCCGCACCCTGAGTCTTGGCGCCTCCCTTCCCCTGCTACACCTCTTCCTCCTCCAGCAGCTGCTTAGCGAAGCCCTGCCGGAGTCCTGCTGCATCCACCACCACGCCGTCGTGCTGCTGGATCTTCATCAACCTCTCCTCCCCCCTTGCTGGATCAAGACGGAGGAGACGTCACGCTGACCATATGTGTGTTGAACGCGGAGGTGCCATCCGTTCGGCGCTAGGATCTCCGGTGATAGGATCACGACGAGAACGACTACCTCAACCCCGTTCTCTTGAATGCTTCCGCACACGATCTACAAGGGTATGTAGATGCATCTCTTTCTCTCGTTGCTAGATGAACTCATAGATTGATCTTGGCGAACGTAGGAAAAAATTTATTTTATGCAACGTTCCCCAACAGTGGTATCAGAGCTAGGTCTATGCGTAGTTCTCTATTGCACGAGTAGAACACAAATCTGTTGTGGGCGTAGATCTTGTCAACTTGCTTGCCACTACTAGTCTTTTCTTGCTTCAGCGGTATTGTTGGATGAAGCGGCCCGGACTGACCTTACACATACGCTTACGTGAGACAGGTTCCACCGACTGACATGCACTAGTTGCATAAGGTGGCTAGCGGATGTCTGTCTCTCCTACTTTAGTTGGAGCAGATTCGATGAAAAGGGTCCTTATGAAGGGTAAATAGAAGTTGACAAAATCACGTTGTGGTTATTCGTAGGTAAGAAAACGTTCTTGCTAGAACCCAATTGCAGCCACGTAAATGATGCAACAACAATTAGAGGACGTCTAACTTGTTTTTGCAGCAATTGTCATGTGATGTGATATGGCCAGAAGTTGTGATGAATGATGAATGATATATTGTGATGTATGAGATCATTTTCTTGTAATAGGAATCACGACTTGCATGTCGATGAGTATGACAACCGGCAGGAACCATAGGAGTTGTATTAATTATTGTATGACCTGCGTGTCAATGATTTAACACCATGTAATTACTTTACTTTATTGCTAAACTGTTAGCTATAGTAGTAGAAGTTGGCGAGCAACTTCATGGAGGCACGATGATGGAGATCATGATGATGGAGATCATGGTGTCATGCTGGTGACGAAGATGATCATGGAGCCCCGAAGATGGAGATCGAAGGAGCTATATGATATTGGCCATATCATGTCACTACTTTATATAATTGCATGTGATATTTATTATGTTTTATGCATCTTGTTTACTTAGAATGGCGGTAGTAAATAAGATGATCCCTTATAATAATTTCAAGAAAGTGTTCCCCCTAACAGTGCACCGTTGCTAAAGTTCGTCGTTTCGAAGCACCACGTGATGATCGGGTGTGATAGATCCTTACGTTCACATACAACGGGTGTAAAACAGTTTTACACATGCATAAACACTTAGGGTTAACTTGACGAGCCTAGCATGTACAGACATGGCCTCGGAACACAAGAGACCAAAAGGTCGAACATGAGTCATATGGAAGATACGATCAACATGGAGATGTTCACCGATGATGACTAGTCCATCTCACGTGATGATTGGACACGGCCTAGTCGACTCGGATCATGTAACACTTAGATGACTAGAGGGATGTCAAATCTGAGTGGGAGTTCATTAAATAATTTGATTAGATGAACTTAATTATCATGAACTTAGTCTAAAATCTTTGCAAAATATGTCTTGTAGATCAAATGGCCAACGCTCATGTCAACATGAACCTCAACACGTTCCTAGAGAAAACCAAGCTGAAAGATGATGGCAGCAACTATTCGGACTGGGTCCGAAACCTGAGGATCATCCTCATAGCAGCCAAGAAAGCATATGTCCTAGAAGGACCGCTAGGTGAAGCACCCATCCCAGAGAACCAAGACGTTATGAACGCTTGGCAGTCACGTGCTGATGATTACTCCTTCGTTCAGTGCGGCATGCTTTATAGCTTAGAACCAGGGCTCCAAAAGTGTTTTGAGCAACACAGAGCATATGAGATGTTCGAGGAGCTGAAAATGGTTTTTCAAGCTCATGCCCGGGTCGAGAGATATGAAGTCTCCGACAAGTTCTATAGTTGTAAGATGGAGGAAAACAGTTCTGTCAGTGAGCACATACTCAAAATGTCTGGGTTGCACAACCGCCTGTCCCAGCTGGAGATCAACCTCCCGGATGAGGCGGTCATTGACAGAATCCTTCAGTCGCTCCCACCGAGCTACAAGAGCTTTGTGATGAACTACAATATGCAGGGGATGGTGAAGACCATTCCTGAAGTATTTTCAATGCTGAAGTCAGCAGAGGTTGAAATAAAGAAAGAACATCAAGTGTTGATGGTCAATAAGACCACTAAGTTCAAGAAGGGCAAGGGTAAGAAGAACTTCAAGAAGGACGGCAAAGATGTTGCCGCACCCGGTAAGCCAGTTGCCGGGAAGAAGTCAAAGAATGGACCCAAGCCTGATACTGAGTGCTTTTATTGCAAAGGGAAGGGTCACTGGAAGCGGAACTGCCCCAAACACTTAGCGGACAAGAAGGCCGGCAATATTAAAGGTATATGTGATATACATGTAATTGATGTGTACCTTACCAGTACTCTTAGTAACTCCTGGATATTTGATACCGGTGCTGTTGCTCATATTTGTAACTCACAGCAGGAGCTGCGGAATAAGCGGAGACTGGCGAAGGACGAGGTGACAATGTACATCGGGAATGGTTCCAAGGTCGATGTGATCGCCGTCGGCACGCTACCTCTACATTTACCTACGGGATTAGTTTTAAACCTCAATAATTGTTATTTAGTGCCAAGTTTGAGCATGAACATTGTATCTGGATCTCGTTTAATACGAGATGGCTACTCATTTAAATCCGAGAATAATTGTTGTTCTATTTATATGGGAGATATGTTTTATGGTCATGCCCCGATGGTCAATGGTTTATTCTTAATGAATCTCGAACGTAATGTTACACATATTCATAGTGTGAATACCAAAAGATGTAAAGTTGATAACGATAGTCCCACATACTTGTGGCACTGCTGCCTTGGTCACATTGGTGTCAAGCGCATGAAGAAGCTCCATGCTGATGGACTTTTAGAGTCTCTCGATTATGAATCATTTGACACATGCGAACCATGCCTTATGGGCAAAATGACCAAGACTCCGTTCTCTGGTACTATGGAGCGAGCAACCAACTTATTGGAAATCATACATACTGATGTGTGTGGTCCAATGAGTGTTGAGGCTCGCGGAGGATATCGTTTTGTTCTCACTCTCACTGATGACTTAAGTAGATATGGGTATGTCTACTTGATGAAACACAAGTCTGAGACCTTTGAAAAGTTCAAGGAATTTCAGAATGAAGTAGAGAATCAACGTGACCGAAAGATAAAATTCTTACGATCGGATCGTGGAGGAGAATATTTAAGTCATGAATTTGGTACGCACTTAAGGAAATGTGGAATCGTTTCACAACTCACGCCGCCTGGAACACCTCAACGTATCGGTGTGTCTGAACGTCGTAATCGCACCCTATTAGATATGGTGCGATCTATGATGTCTCTTACCGATTTACCGCTATCATTTTGGGGATACGCTCTAGAGACAGCTACATTCACTTTAAATAGGGCACCGTCTAAATCCGTTGAGACGACACCGTATGAATTATGGTTTGGGAAGAAACCTAAGCTGTCGTTTCGAAAAGTTTGGGGATGCGATGCTTATGTCAAGAAACTTCAACCTGAAAAGCTCGAACCCAAGTCGGAAAAATGCGTCTTCATAGGATACCCCAAGGAAACCATTGTGTATACCTTCTACCTTAGACCGAAGGCAAGATCTTTGTTGCCAAGAACATATCCTTTCTAGAAAAAGAGTTTCTGTCGAAAGGAGTAAGTGGGAGGAAAGTAGAACTCGATCAAGTACTACCTCTTGAACCGGAAAGTAGTGCAGCTCAGGAAAATGTTCCTGTGGTGCCTACACCGACTGGAGAGGAAATTAATGATGATGATCAAGGTACTTCGGATCAAGTTGCTACTGAACTTTGTAGGTCCACGAGGACACGTTCCACACCAGAGTGGTATGGCAACCCTGTCCTAGAAATCATGTTGTTAGACAATGGTGAACCTTCGAACTATGAAGAAGCAATGGCGGGCCCAGATTCCAACAAATGGCTAGAATCCATGCAATCCGAGATAGAATCCATGTATGAAAACAAAGTATGGACTTTGAATGACTTGCCCGATGATCGGCGAGCGATAGAAAACAAATGGATCTTTAAGAAGAAGACGGACGCGGATGGTAATGTCACCATCTATAAAGCACGACTTGTTGCTAAGGGTTATCGACAAGTTCAAGGGGTTGACTACGATGAGACTTTCTCTCCCGTAGCGAAGCTTAAGTCCGTCCAAATCATGTTAGCAATTGCCGCATACTATGATTATGAGATATGGCAGATGGACGTCAAAACGGCATTCCTTAACGGTTATCTTAAGGAAGAGCTGTATATGATGCAGCTGGAAGGTTTTGTCGATCCTAAGAATGCTAACAAAGTATGCAAGCTCCAGCGATCCATTTATGGGCTGGTGCAAGCATCTCGGAGTTGGAACATTCGCTTTGATGAGATGATCAAAGCGTTTGGGTTTATGCAGACTTATGGAGAAGCCTGCGTTTACAAGAAAGTGAGTGGGAGCTCTGTAGCATTTCTCATATTATATGTAGATGACATACTTTTGATGGGAAATGATATAGAATTCTTGGACAGCATTAAGGCCTACTTGAATAAGTGTTTTTCAATGAAGGACCTTGGAGAAGCTGCTTACATATTAGGCATCAAAATCTATAGGGATAGATCAAGACGCCTCATAGGTCTTTCACAAAGCACATACCTTGATAAGATTTTGAAGAAGTTCAAAATGGATCAGTCCAAGAAAGGGTTCTTGCCTGTATTGCAAGGTGTGAGACTGAGCTCGGCTCAATGCCCGACCACGGCAAAAGATAAAGAAGAGATGAGTGTCATCCCCTATGCCTCAGCCATAGGATCTATTATGTATGCCATGCTGTGTACCAGACCTGATGTAAACCTTGCCGTAAGTTTGGTAGGAAGGTACCAAAGTAATCCCGGCAAGGAACACTGGACAGTGGTCAAGAATATCCTGAAGTACCTAAAAAGGACAAAGGACATGTTCCTCGTTTATGAGGTGACGAAGAGCTCGTCGTAAAGGGTTACGTCGACGCTAGCTTCGACACAGATCTGGATGACTCTAAGTCACAAACCGGATACGTGTATATTTTGAATCATGGTGCACTGAGCTGGTGGAGTTGCAAGCAGAGCGTTGTGGCGGGATCTACATGTGAAGCGGAGTACATGGCAGCCTCGGAGGCAGCGCATGAAGCAATATGGATGAAGGAGTTCATCACCGACCTAGGAGTCATACCCAATGCGTCGGGGCCAATCACTCTCTTCTGTGACAACACTGGAGCTATTGCCCTTGCCAAGGAGCCCAGGTTTCACAAGAAGACCAGGCACATCAAGCGTCGTTTCAACTCCATCCGTGAAAATGTTCAAGATGGAGACATAGATATTTGCAAAGTACACACGGATCTGAATGTCGCAGATCCGTTGACTAAACCTCTTCCGCGAGCAAAACATGATCAACACCAGAACTCTATGGGTGTTTGATTCATCATAATGTAACTAGATTATTGACTCTAGTGCAAGTGGGAGACTGTTGGAAATATGCCCTAGAGGAAATAATAAAAGTATTATTATTATATTTCTTTTTTCATGATAGTTGTCTTTTATTCATGCTATAATTGTATTATCCGGAAATCGTAATACACGTGTGAATACTTAGACCACAACATGTCCCTAGTGAGCCTCTAGTTGACTAGCTCGTTGATCAACAGATAGTCATGGTTTCCTGACTATGGACATTGGATGTCGTTGATAACGGGATCACATCATTGGGAGAATGATGTGATGGACAAGACCCAATCCTAAGCATAGCAAAAAGATCATGTAGTTTGTTTGCTAGAGCTTTTCCAATGTCAAGTATCTTTTCCTTAGACCATGAGATCGTGTAACTCCCGGATACCGTAGGAGTGCTTTGGGTGTACCAAACGTCACAATGTAATTGGGTGACTATAAAGGTGCACTACAGGTATCTCCGAAAGTGTCTGTTGGGTTGACATGGATCGAGACTGGGATTTGTCACTCCGTATAATCACTGGGCCCACTCGGTAGTGCATCATCATAATGAGCTCAAAGTGACCAAGTGTCTGGTCACAGGATCATGCATTACGGTACGAGTAAAGTGACTTGCTGGCAACAAGGTTGAACGAGGTATTGGGATACCGACGATTGAATCTCGGGCAAGTAACATACCGCCTGACAAAGGGAATACTATACGGGGTTGCTTGAATCCTCGAAATCGTGGTTCATCCGATGAGATCATCGAGGAGTATGTGGGAGCCAACATGGGTATCCAGATCCCGCTATTGGTTATTGACCGGAGAGCTGTCCCGGTCATGTCTGCATGTCCCGTAGGGTCTACACACTTAAGGTTCGGTGATGCTAGGGTTGTATGGATATGAGTATGCAGCAAACCGAATGTTGTTCGGAGTCCAGGATGAGATCCCGGACGTCACGAGGAGTTCTGGAATGGTCCGGAGGTAAAGAATTATATATAGGAAGTGTTGTTTCGGCCATCGGGAAAGTTTCGGGGTCACCCGGTATTGTACCGGGACCACCGAAAGGGTCCCGGGGGTCCACCGGGTGGGGCCACCTATTCCTCCTAGGGTTGGAAACCCTAGGGTGGGGGCGCACCACTTGCCTTAGGGGGCACTCCACCCCCCTGGCCGCCGCCCCCCTTGGGAGATTCAATCTCTAGGGACGGCGCCCCCCCCCTGGGGGCCTATATAAAGGAGGGGGGAGGGCAGCCGCACCCTGAGTCTTGGCGCCTCCCTTCCCCTGCTACACCTCTTCCTCCTCCCGCAGCTGCTTAGCGAAGCCCTGCCGGAGTCCTGCTGCATCCACCACCACGCCGTCGTGCTGCTGGAGCTTCATCAACCTCTCCTCCACCCATGCTGGATCAAGACGGAGGAGACATCACGCTGACCGTACGTGTGTTGAATGCGGAGGTGCCATCCGTTCGGCGCTAGGATCTCCGGTGATAGGATCACGACGAGAACGACTACCTCAACCCCGTTCTCTTGAACGCTTCCGCACGCGATCTACAAGGGTATGTAGATGCATCTCTTTCTCTCGTTGCTAGATGAACTCATAGATTGATCTTGGTGAACGTAGGAAAAATTTTATTTTATGCAACGTTCCCCAACACATCACATCCCTGATTATATCTAATTCAACTCTTCAATTTCTGGCCAATAGTTAAACCTGATGGTGTTGTAAAACTGCTTGTATGTAGGGAATCTATGAGAAAATGAAACCAATTTCTACTTATTTTATAACTCCCCCAATCAATACTGAACTGACTGAATCTGATGTATCTAATCAAGTTTCCGGTGCAAACATACATGCTCATGTTGTTCTTGAGCCTGAAGTGTCTAATGAACAGACTGCTAATGAAGGATTTGATGCAAACATTTTACATGCTCCTGGTGATGAACATATAGTGTCTAATGAGGGATCTAATGCAAGCATTTTGCAAGCTCATTGATGGATTTCTTGTGTAATGATGATCTACTATGTTGGGAGAGACAGAGATTTGCAGGCATTGATGACAAGCAAATTATAGTGCATTTTCATAGCTTGAGGAAACGTCGAGGCCATCTACCAGAAAGTCCCCGTATCATGACAACATAGCATAAATACTTTTCTAATCTGTTGTTTGAAACTATTGGCATACTTGTGTAGGATAGATATATTGATATGCAGTTTGCGCACTGGTTATACGTGCAATTACACTTTGATATTTTCAGCCAGAGAACGAATAA
This sequence comes from Triticum aestivum, assembly GCF_018294505.1. Lineage (NCBI taxonomy): Eukaryota > Viridiplantae > Streptophyta > Magnoliopsida > Poales > Poaceae > Triticum > Triticum aestivum. Next base: position 66,895,110 of record NC_057801.1, read on the forward strand.
TTCAAGCAGGTACGGACCATGTTTGTAGTCCTTGTACACCATGTTGCATTTTGTGTTTTTTGGTGCTTGCATCATTTAGTGTTTATAATCTGAACTACTTTGGATCATTAGCTGGTTTTCAAAGTGCATGTAGCTTCACATTTCTCAAGTTATGTTGATTTTCGGAGTGCGAGTGCCTTCATATTTTTTAAGTTAAATGTTCACCCCTGGTAACTTGAATTCGTGGATCAGCCACTGCACACAAATCCTACACGAATGCCAGTACGAATTAAATGAAATGCAGGGACTTATGCTAGCTCGTTATACAGGCTCACTGCAGCTCTGTTTGCGCTTGGGAAGTTCCATGTACAAGTCCATGTTACCACTTGCTTGGATGTGCAGGCCTTGTGCTCCTTGCATCCCCCTCTGCATTTTTGACACGGCGAATGGTTGATCAAATAAGAGGAATCAACCTTGATGTTGTACCGGAGGAAAGATACTTGCAAGGTTATACGGGTGTGCAGGATGTGTACCAGATCCCGTAGCACCGTCATGCTTCGCTAAGAAATGGATTTGCTTGTTTCAGATGATATCTCCAAAAGAAATAAGAGTTAAAGTCAGAGTTGCATAGGCGTGTAAGCTAAGAGAGCAGTGAAAGGATATCCAAACATCGTCGGAACAGTGCACAAGGAAGTGATGTGTGGATACCTAGTTCGGTCCGGCGTTTGGGCATGCTCGCCTAGCTAGAGTGCGGGTCACTTCAGAGCCGTTGAGGGTGATGCGCTGGCGTTGGCTGGCCGCGCACGAATGCAGATCTTGAGTGGCAGAGGAGCGCTACGATGTGGTGGACGAGACCGTTGGTGAAGCCCTAACGGCCTCGGGGGGCAGAGGTGCAACGATGTGCTCGGTGAAGTAGCCCCGGTGAGCTGGGAGACGGCTTCGGTGAAGCGCACCTAATGCGGTGGAACTCGGTGTCTGTGAGGCACGTCGGTTGCGGCGGCCGACATTGTCGCTGGACCACCCGGTGCGGTGGACGAGGGCGTAGATGAGGTAGCTCCGGTGCGGTGGTGAAGCGCGACCGTCGTCTTCGTCGTCATCGTCCAGCACAAAGGTGGGGAACGGTGGGGAAAGAGATGAGACGAGGGGCAATTCGAGGGATGGCGGCGAATTAGGGATTTGAGCAATCTGGGCGCGGAAGGGGGCGGCGGAGAAGAGAGATTTTGCAGGGCTGGAATTGGAGCCACCAGATATTTCAATCTGAAACGTGGAAGCGCGAACTTATATTGTCGTCATCATTTTTTCTGGGGGGAGGGGGTGGGTGGCTGGGTGCTACGCGTCCGTCCGACACACGCGACCACCCCGACAGGACTATGCTTCGGTGCCTTAAGGCACCTGCCTTTGTGTCCATGATATGTGGGCCCAAGAGGTGGCTGGCCCACATGTCAGTCACCCAAGGGCAGTTGCCTTTAAGGCACCGAAGTAGCGTCCACCCTGACACGACCCTGGTTTGCCTGGTGCGCCTACATTTGAGAATGCAAATGAAACGAATCTTCTTTCATTTGCAAACGAATCTGTATGTATTACCATGCCCGTGTTTTCCTTGCAACAATTAGTCATTCGAAATGAGATACTCCATCCGTTCACTTTTGTAAGTCGTTTCAAACAATTTAAGATAAAATGTTTTGCACACTGTCTGAAATGTCTTCAAGATCTTATAGAAGTGAATAGAGGGAGTAATATAAATTAATTAATGAGGAGTTATTTGAAAAAAAGATCGAAACGGTACCCACTCTAACGTGGATTGGAGTGTGTCACATAATTAGTTATTTGAATTAGAGTGTGTGTCACGTAGTTAGTTATTTGAATTAGAGTGTGTGTCATGCAGTGATCTCCAATTCTAACGTGGATTTTGCATTTCACTGTATCCACGCTACTTTTTTTAATACAAATTCATATGTATATGATGAACACCATGGTAGTGAGAAAACCTTTGGATGGATTCAAACATATGACCTACAAAATAGCACAACAAATTGAGTCAATGTCAACTTTTTGAAACTTAGTATGGCACGAATTCAAAATAATTACCCGTATGCCTGGTCCTCGGTTCAAATCTTACAATGTACACCGAATTGAAACATCGATATTAAGTCTCGTACTATGTACATTCAAATGTT
>NC_057801.1:66897598-66922522 GCF_018294505.1 Triticum aestivum
CCTAACCACCTTAGCAAGCTATCGGTTTCCAACACACGTTCATTCTTTCTCTCCATGTTTCGATCTCTAAGTCTCTCAACTACACAACCCCTTTTTCCACTCCTGTTACCAAATGTATTTACCTCACACACCCGCCATTGCACCCCATGCCGAGCTCTCTCTCTCTCTCCCCCTCTCCCTCACACCCTCTCGCGCTAAATACATGCATTGCCTATCTAGCCCCCCAACCTCTCGTGCGCACGCACGCACGTTGTATATCTAGGTCACTCCCTCGAGACTGTCTCACTCTTTCTTCCGCACGGCGGGACACATTCGCTCAGTCTTGCTCTCTTTATCTGAATCTCATTTAACCTCGTTTTCTTTCACACACAAATGATATATCTCCCTGTTCAGGCCTCGATCGACACACTCTATACTCTCTCATGCAGATTGTCTATCTAGGTCAGTCCATCCAAGCCGCCGCCACTCTTTCGACCTCATGGTGGGCCACGCTCACTCAATCTCTCTCTCTCTCTCTCTATATATATATATATATATATATATATATATATATATATATATATCCGTATGTCTCGATTGACCTCGCTCTTTCTCGGACAAAAACGATATATCACCATGTTTGAGCCCAGTCTCGATTGACCTCGCTCTTTCTCGGACAATAACGATATATCACCATGTTTGAGCCCAATTCGACCTATTCACATCGTGTACTCTCTCACGCACATCGTCTATCTAGGTCACTCTCTCCAACCTGTCTCACTCTTTCGATCGCACGACCCCTATGTGATCGGTTGACCTTGCTTCCTCCCATGCACAAAATATATCTACACGTTTGTGACTGGATCATCTCTCAAGCTCTATCTTACAACCCTCACCCTTACCAAAATCTCAATCGGACAATATCTCTCCGGAGCATATATATATATTGGTTCAATGAATGTCGGACCACACTCACTTTGTCTCTCTATCTATATGTCTCTCGATTGACCTCGCTTTCTCACACTGTATCTTCCACGCGTTGAAGCTACTACTTCTCCATCCCTCGCAAAGCCGGAGCTATTTACATCGCGAGGGGAACTCCAACCTTGGATTAATTTGTGTAGGCATTTATTCCGGTCGGTTTAGATTATATTTTCGTAGCATTCGGCCCACAACTACTCCAAACACCGTTACAACCCACGTAACTCCCCTAGTTGATTTCCCTCTGGCTCGGTTATTGATCTCTCGCACGTCCTTTCTCGCCTTCAACGTCGCACCATGGTATTATTGAAAAAACTATGTTGTTCTCTTTAATTATTATAAATAAGCTACAAAACTACACACTGAGTCCACTTGGAATGGAACAAATTTCGACCCACAAATTAAAGTGCTACAAACTACACACTGAGGGGACCACATGTCATGAAACAAATTTGGACCCATATACAAATTAAAAAATAAAGGACGAGGATCGAACATGCGACCGGGCCTTCAAGGCGCACGTCAATAGGCAACATACGTAGAATAGCAATGTTTGTTGTACCCCCTTTGTTTACATAATGTTTTTATATTACCACAGCCTAATTAATTGATAACATGTAATATTATTTTTAGTACTATTCGCCTTCACTTACTGGTGGGTTCCATGTGTGCTCTCTCTCTCTCCTCCCCTTCAGCGTTTAGACGCACGGGCAAACAGGAAGAACTCGGGCGATGTTCCTGTTGACCATATCTGGACGCGTTCACAAGTCACGGCACCAGTTTCACGTACAAGCAACACTAGTCAGTGTGTACGTGCAATGCACGTTAATTTGGAAGTATATTAAGTGCATGCGGATATTAACTACTAGGGTATTATTTGCGTGTTGTCATGTGATTAGCACTATTTTTGGCATGAAATTAACTGCACGCTAAACGTGTTGAGCGCTTGACATTGAAGTAGTCTAGGTCGTTGGATGACAAGGAATACATGTGGCTTGATGACGTTTTATATTTAATTTGATACGGCTCTAGCAGAACATTCAATCGATCAAACCATACATTTCGTTCAGTCTGACTCCGACTTTAAATTATACGACGATCGATATAAAATAAACGGAAATGATAAACGTTTGGATTTTAAGCATGGCAATCCGAATGTTTTTCATGGCAAATTTAGATTACGCGGAGGCGGCGGGGGCGTCTTGCGGTGGGAAGCGGCTCCTCTGCCATGCTTTGTGTGTCGTCGGGCCACTGACCGACGGCGATGGCGACGTCTTGCGCCATTGTTGGCGTACTCCTAGACGTTGGCCTAGCTTCAAGGAAGGCCAAAATGTTCTGGACTTCGGAGCGAGTCAACTGGCGGGAGGAGGCGACTGGCGTTGGTGCAAGGAAGCGGTCGACGGCGGCCATCCATGCCGCTAAGGGGGCACTGGCACCCGCGCGGGGACAGGCGCTGTCAACGGCGTGGCGGAGACATTCGTGTGCACGGGCACCGGCATGGGCGCGCACGTCAGTGCACGCGCAGGCGCATGCGCTGGCAGGTGCACGGGCACCGGCACAGGCGTGCGCGTCAGTGCACGTGCAGGCGCATGCGCTGGCAGGTGCACGGGTGCGTGAAAGTTGGCGGGGACCTCGTGGAACCCCGTGGCATCAAGCTCGGCGACAATGTGTGGCTCCCAGCCCATCAATGCCACGGGGATGGGCGCTGGCGCAGTCGGGGCGACGGGAGCCGGAACGGGAGTGGGGACAGGCGCGACGTCTTCCCGCAAGGGCAGTTCAAGCTCGTCCCAAAGCGCCTTATGTTCTTGAGACTCCGGCTAGGTGTCTTCCTCATGAAACTGGAACACTAAGGGCAGACCATCGTGATGCGGCATGGCGTACATTTACGCCAGGCTAGTTGGAGGTAGACGACAGGAGAATCGGAGAGGAAGAGATAGGATTGTAGCGATACCGGGTAGTGCGGGGTTGATTTTAAACTGCGGCGCCGGTGACATTAAAAGTGGGAGCAGTTGGGACGATGGTGGGCGGCGGAGCCTGGTCAAAGGGCTCGCCTCCCGGTGAGTCTGCACAGCGGTCTTCTCGCACGCGTCCCTGACAGCCGGCGCAGCGGTCTGCTCGCACGCCTCCCGTCGACTCACATGCTTGCTGGGACGGCACCTGCCGATGAGAAGCCGAGACTCGTGGCGGCACGTAAACGCCCACGGTTTCAATAGTGAAAGCGTTCACCTTAACGTGACAGATCTTTGTTCCAAAATACCTTGGCTCTTCATTTGTGCAACTTGTCATAAGCAGCTTGTCTCGAATTGAAGAAAAAACTTACGAAGTAATATTTGTGCCATATCACATGACCATGCTCAGTATCAAGAATTTATGCTCACTTTTGGATTTTTGAAATTTAAGATCCAGGATTCAAAACAATATCATAACCTGCATCATGCAATAAATTTTCAAGCCGTACATCTGTCCTGTTGTATTTCTTAAGAATGGATTTGGTCAAACATTTTGCTTAGTTAAACCTCCTTTCCGGTTTATAGGGGCTCAATTCAAAAATCTCACCAACCAAGGTAGATGGTGAGTGGTGGAACAATTGTTGTAGTTTGCAAAACCACTCAATTAATGCGCTTGGTTTCCTCAAAAATTGTGTTTACGAATGCATTAATTGCAATGCATGCATGCATAAAGTACATGCATTGGTCAATTTTCTCTTAATTCTTGCATGTAATGATTTATTGCACCTTGAAATCTAAACATGTGATGGGGAACAACCAAATTGAGACTTATAAAATGGGAAAACTAAAATTTTGAGATAAGCCCTATAAACCATAAAAGGATAATCCCTGCATACCAGTGCATTGCCTGATATATTAACTCAAGTACTAGGCACGAACAAATGGGCTCAATTCTGTGCTCATCCTGGTGTAGTAGTAGTAGTAGTAGTAGTACTAGGCAATGCAGTTGACGGGTGACCTTGACGAGCGGCGACCGAGGGAATTGAACCGTGCTCGGCATGGTAGGTAACATTGTCTAGTCTAGTTACTAAAGGATCCCTCCGTTGTTCATCGATAGTCATTATGGACCGGGGAACTGAGGGGAATTTCCTAGGGCTGGAATTCTAGCCGCCAGATATTTCGACTTGAAACACTGAGGCTTGACTAGTTGGGGTTGCCTAATGTGCGTACCATGCACGCCACCGAAGAACACGAGCCCATTTTTTAGGATCAACACGAGCCAAGGTCTGGCTGGTACGCCGTTGGGTCCTACCATTCGAGAATACGAAAGGAACCTTTTAAATTGCTGAAAGAATCTATGTGTATTACAATACCCGTATTTTCCTTGCAAATACTAATCTCAACGTGGTAATTGATTTATGACGAGTTGTTGAATTAGAGTGAGTTTGTGCTATAGTGATCTCAACGTGGATTTCACATTTCATGGTATCCCTAGTAAGTTTTCCAATGCAAATTCAAATTTAAAAGATGAACAATATGGAGGTGAGAAAACTTTGTATGTATCAAGTATATGACCACACACACGCGCGCGCGCGCGCGCGTGCACGCGCACAGAGACACACACGCACGAACACAACAACAATCCAATAAGTATAGTGCATCTATTTTTCCAACCCATGCATGTATGACACGAATTCAAAAATACTCCTTCTATTCCTAAATATTAGTCTTTTAGAGAGTTCAACAAGTGACTACATACGGAGCAAAATGAGTGAATCTAGACTCTAAAATATGTCTATATACATCCGTATGTGCCAGTCCATTTGAAGCCTCTAAAAAGACTAATATTTAGGAATGAAGGGAGTAAAATGTAAGACATCCATGGTCCTCAGTTCAATATTTAAAATGCACATGAAACTGAAACATGAATATTAAGTCTAGTACTACAGTACATGCAAATGTTGTGTTTAGGCGGAGCTATGATTGTCGGGGGTCAACCCCTCGACCTTAGATAAAATTGTGGAGCTCTGTTTAGGGTTGTTTAGATTATATTTGTCCCCACCCTCCCAACCACCAATTGGTTGTGCACGCCCCACCCCTCCTCCCCGGGAGAGTATCATGTGCCCCATACCTTAGATGCTATATGCCGATACGAGTTGCTTGGAGCTTGTAGATCTGAGATATGGCAGCTCACATGATGTGTCTTAATTTTTTTGCAGGAAACCTTGATGAGTTTGAGAATTGCACACAATTTCTACAAAAACTACTTAGATGCCCTTTGATCCCATATCCAATGACCTCGAAGCTCGTATCACCGTAGCATCTAAGATGAAGGAGGACATCATATTCTCATGTATGTAAGAATATCATGTGCTACCACACCCTAGATGCTTTGGTGATACAAGCTCTTCGGAGGCGTTGGATTTGTGACCCAACACCTCCTCGGTGGTTCGAATGGTTTTTTGCAGAAAAGCCCCAAAAGATTTCGGCCACTGCTTACAAGCACAAAGACTGCTCAGATGCCATTGGATCTCAGATCAAACGACCTCCAAGCTCGTATCACCGTAGCATCCAAGCCGCGATAGCACCTTATGTTTTCTCGCACGGGAGAGTATGAGGTGCTCCCGCATCGTAGATTCTATGGTGATACGAGTTCACTGAGATCTAACGGCCGACAGTAGGAGGTTTGAATGTTTTCAATATACGGCTGATAGAGTTTGGGAAATGTGCATAAAGTACAAGTACTATGCATGTGCCATCTGATCACTGATCATACGACCTAGATGCTCATATCACCGTAGCGGGTAATTAAGCTACGGGGAGCACTTAGAGCACCGGGGAGCCGTTGGATCGAAGATGTAGCAGCACACACGAGGCCTGAATGTTTTATTCACAAAAAAACCTTTGGAGAGTTTGGAAATTGCGCATAATCACAAAGACTACTCCCAAGCCATTGGATCTCACTTCCAACGGTGTAAAAACTCATATCACCATAGTATCTAAGCTGCGGGGTGGATGTGATATTCTATGCCGCTATCATTCTTGTTCATAAACTTGCAAAATACGTGTAACTCGTGTCGTTACTTATCTAACCGCGCAAAGTGTTTGTTCAAAAAAACCATCCTACACTGAAATATCGGAACAACACACGGGGATCCCACTTGTCATTAATCAAATTTGGACCTAAAACTAACAAATCTAAAAGACGAGATTCGAACTGGCAACCTGGACTACAAAGCGTAAGTCGATAACCTGAAAAAACGAACGGTTGTTGGCTTTGTCCCATAACTTGATTTTATACAGTACTTGCATTGAGTAGAGTAGAGGGAGTGCCTCGTCAACACGTGCATGACCGTTGTCTCACTTACTGGTGGGTCCTAGGTCTGCAATCTCAAACTCTCTTCTCTCCATCGTCTAACCTTTGCACGGGCACACACGAAGAGCGGCGCTAGCTTGCCGTGGTGTTATTACAACTAAAAAAAGCTTGGAAAATAGAAGAATCGCCTAGAACAAGAGACGTTGTGGCTGGTCGAGACGGAGCTAACAGTGCCACGTTTGCATGATGAAGCTGTGTGGCTAGTGGGGTGTTTTCGACCGACTGGCTGGTTCCCGAGGTCGAACCATAGGTACTACGTCTGATACAGTATATTTTTACACGTACATTTTTCCTCTGTGCCGAGACGTTGCACATCCTACCACGCGGTTTCCGGGTCCTCCCAGGTGGTGCATGCATATATTCTTCCTGACGTGGTGAAAGATCGTGGATGTCTCCTACAGTGGGGTGAATAGGCGCTTTAAAATAATTACGGTTTAGGCTTGAACAAATGCGGAATAAACCTAGCGGTTAATTTGTCAAGCACAAAACCTAAAACAACTAGGCTCACCTATGTGCACCAACAACTTATGCTAAGCAAGATAAGTAACTATGTGATAGCAAGATATATGACAAAGAACAATATGGCTATCACAACGTAAAGTGCATAAGTAAAGGGCTCGGGTAAGAGATAACCGAGCACGCGGAGACGACGATGTATCCCAAAGTTCACACCCTTGCGGATGCTAATCTCCGTTTGGGGCGGTGTGGAGGCACAATGCTCACCAAGAAGCCACCAGGGCCACCGTAATCTCCTCACGCCCTCGCACAATGCAAGATGTCGTGATTCCACTAAGGGACCCTTGAGGACGGTCACCGAGCCCGTATAAATGGCAACCCTTGGGGGCGGTCACCGAACCCGTACACTTTGGAAACCCTTGGGGGCGGTCACCGGTACCCGTCAAATTGCTTGGGGCGATCTCCACAACCTAATTGGAGACCCCGACGCTTGCCCGGAGCTTTACACCACAATGATTGAGCTCCAAGCACCACCAACCGTGTAGGGCGCCAAAGCACCCAAGAGGAACAAGCTCAAGGGCACCAAGCACCCAAGAGTAATAAGCTTCTCAACTTGAAACTTCCACGCATCACCGTGGAGAACTCAAACCGATGCACCAAATGCAATGGCAAGGGCACACGGAGCGCCCAAGTCCTTCTCTCTCAAATCCCACCGAAGCAACTAATACTAGGGAGGAAAATGAGAGGAAGAACAAGAAGGAGAACACCAAGAAATCCAAGATCTAGATCCAAGGAGTTCCCCTCACACAGAGGAGAAGGTGATTAGTGGAAACGTGGATCTAGATCTCCTCTCTCTTTTCCCTCAAAAACTAGCAAGAATCCATGGAGGGATTGAGAGATAGCAAGCTCGGAGAAGGTCAACAATGGGGGAAGAACATGAGCTCAAAGGATAAGGTACAATGGGGAAGAAGACCCCCTTTTATAGGTGGGGAAAATCCAACTGTTATGCTCACAGCCTGCACAGAGCGGTACTACCGCTCCAAGGAGCGTTACTACCGCTAGGGCGGTAGTACCCCTTTGAAAAACAACAAGGAGGAGGAAAAATGCCAGTAGAACTGCCGGAGCGGTACTACCGCTCGTCCTCACGGTACTACCGCTCAACCTCATGGTACTACCGCAAATGGTAGCGGTACTACTGCTTGCGAGCAGTACTAAAAAAATACTTCCGTGCCTACTTCCGCTGAGCAAAACACGAGATTTTGGTCCGGAGCGGTACTACCGCTTAGGAGCCGCGGTAGTACTGCTCTAGAGCGGTACTACCGCTCTGGAGCGGTAGTCAAAAATTACGTCTGCTCTAGTCGCGGTAGTACCGCTGCAGCCTTTCACAAAACAGCCACAACTTTTGCAAACAGACTCCGAATTCAACCACACCAAGTTTGATGGAAAGCTAACGACATGGGCTAACACAATCTTGATAGAAATATCAAGAATAAGCAAATGAGAAAAGGCCTATAAGAAAAAGGTGAGAACCCTTCCTCGAATAAGACCGGTAAAACCTCCAACACCTAAAACATCATAGAAGACACATGCGAACTCCGTTTTCGATGAACTCAAGATTGTCATCAAGATGACCATAAGCTCTAAGACTCACAAAGATAACCAAACAAGAACCAAGAAAAGTGATGCAAGGATGCAATGGTTTGAGCTCTCTACTAAAGATACGATCAAGCTACCAACTTGAGAGCCCACCTTGATAGTACGGCAAACGATCCTATAACTCGGTCTCCTAACTATCACCACGAGACCGATAAAATAGAAAACCTATCAAGGGCAAACCTTTGCCTGTCACATGGTCCACTTGAGCTAGATGAAGACGATCTTGACTCCCTCAAGTTGGACCACCTTTCTTGATTGCGTTGGCTCGATGAAGACTAGTTGATTGCTCCCCCATATTCCACTATGGGTGAGACACTCTTCCGCACATCTTCATGAGTCCATTATCATCACAATGGACGGCAAGCTTCAAGCATTTGATCTTTTCGTGATGCTTCACTTGAACTTGCACACCACAACCTCTTCTACGCTTTATGAGTTGATCAACTTGATTAACTCTTGACTTAGTCTTGATCAACCTTGAATCTTTCCAACTCTCTTCATTTGGATGATGTCTTGAAGGTAAACATGAATGATCACACAATCTTCTTCAAGACATGCTTGCAATAAGCTCAACACTCACATGACCCATCTTTGGATAATTCCTTAATAATACCTTGGTCAATGCATAAACTCCTTGAAACCAACACATGGACTTCAAGAAAAGCCTATGGACAAATCCTTGGAATATAACTCAAGACAACCATTAGTCCTTAGAGATTGTCATCAATTACCAAAACCAAACATGGGGGCACCGCATGTTCTTTCAATCTCCCCCATTTTGGTAATTGATGACAATCACTTTCAAGAGAGTTTATACAAGGAATTATGTATCACTATGCAATGCACCAACCAATAATTCATGCGAATGAGATGCAAATGCTAAGGAACAAAACCAAAGCAAGAGGAAATAACTCTCTAAACTTCTCCACAAAACTCTCTGAAACTTCTCCCCCATTGGCATCGATTGCCAAAATGGGCGAAAAGATAAGAAGGACAATATAAATTGTGATCCTCCATAAAGTGTGTATTTCTCCACAAGATAGTGGAAGGCAATACACATAACCAACAGTAAATGCTTGGAGGAACACAAGCTATATTGAGGCACAATGATTGCAACAGAAAGATATGCCACAAAGACATAACAAAGAGAGACACAAGCAATCAGAAGAAACCAATTGAAGCAAGCAATCAACGGATATCAATTGAACCAACTAGACCAATGATCCTACGTGCCACAAGAATAAAGATATTAAGATAAGCGCAAAGGAGAAGCTCCCCATGATTTGTGCACACATATGAATATTTGTATTTGAATACAAAGTGCACAAAATAGGATCATAGCTCCCCCAAAATCAATAGAAACTCACATCCGGTGCAAGTGAGCATATAGGAAACAAAGCCTAGCACATGCAACAAGCACAAGGTTGAGCAGCATGTAAGAGAGGTAACTTAAGAAAAGGCTCAACCAAAAATGATGTGTGTGAGTCATGGCGAAGCACTTGAGAAGACTAAAATTAGGATGAGCATTAAGCATCAACATAGTCTTGAAAGAATGAGGCGCACGGTGCAAGGCCTATCATTCCCACACACAACTGGCAAATGGGTTCACAAGCTTACTAATAAGAAAATGGAGAACCTATGCTTGTGACAACCTGTGGTGAAGATGAACGATGAGAGGCTCATTAAGACGAGGGATACCAATTAAGATGGAAAGCATTGTAAAGATAAGCAAGAGGAAAATAATCTTCACCACACAAGAGTGCATCAAGATGCAACGATAGAGGACACGCACTCAAGGCAAAAGCTTTCACGAAGCCACCAAAGAAATAACATAAGAAAGACAAGGTGGACGTGAAAGAAAGGATATCATCTAGATATGCAACTTCTCTCAAGTGTAAAAGATTCTAGGTAGACGAAATCATGATGATATATATCTACAAAGAAGGATGTACACCCGGAATAGTTACAACACGAAGGAACAAGATATCCAAAAGGAAGTCATAGATATACCAATGAGATATTTGCTTGGAAGCATAGCACATGGCTAGATATGGTCTTATTGGATATAGATGAATTCCTACCACACAACCATCAAAGACATCACAACTAGCAACATGAGACATCGTTGAGATGCTTTGAGAAAGGAAACAAGTATCACAAGATATGAAATGAATATCATGCCAAGATGCAACCTACACAAGGTTGAATGCAAGAGAGGAAAGCATGAATAGATACTTGTTACCGAGATATCATTGGAAGGATGTAGTAGATACCAATTGAAGGTAGATAGTAGTTCATTGATCATCCTAGCTTGACTCCAATATGCACATGGTGACGACACCTTCCTTGTGAGTGAGCCGAGCATCCAATGCATCTCCAAATGTTCCTAGAAGAACAACACAAACTAAACGGTACCCAAACTCATCGGGACCAAATAGTTAGAAACACCAATACATAGGACAAACTCCACATAAATATGTGCATATAGATATGAAAATGAATATCATGCACATCTCATCCAAATTGAGACTAGGTGGAGTTTCCCCTATATATTGAGTCAAAGAAAGAAAGCATGCCAAATAATATACATGAAGTAAATATGCATGCTCAAGACTTTCAAGAACTGAAACCAAAACAAAATGAAATGCCAAGAGAAAAGGAAACCAAATAGATAAATCATCACTTGGAAGATATCATTAAAGATACATCAAGGAGTGAGATATCCATTGATACACACTAAATTAAAGATGTCAAACTCCCAAAGAGAGGATGGTTCCAAACAAACCAAGCTCTCAACAAAGTTTCATGATGGCACAAAGTACCAAAAATAAATGGCTTGCCTTCCACCAACACACTTGATAAGGATCACAAGAAGAGTGTTCTAGAGAAAATAGGATAGCTCCCCCACGAGTTGTGCATTATATAGGGGATTTGTATTTGAATACAAAATGCACAAGGTGGGATCACCACTTTCACTATATTTAGAAAACCCTAGACAAGAACAAGAAATAAACAAGATCCACAAGTGGTATGGAAGACAATGGGAGTTGACGCAAACCTTGGCAAGAGAAAAGGCAAATAAAAACAAAAGCCAATGTAAAGATGATCAATAGATTCTACCACACAAAAGTGACTACCAATTGTCAAAAGACAAGAAGTATTTGGAAATAATTCCCGGTGGTAGATAACAAGGATATCCGACATCATCTTCACACCAAACACAAGCAAATTGCAAATTGTAGAGCTAACATGCCACCTAGGAACAAGATAATCTACAATATCAATTCTAGGTGACAATATCTCAGATGTACACATTTTCTGGGCTTGTAATATGCACTTAGCATATTACTCCCCCATAATGTGATACCAAAGAAAAGTTAACAAGAGGCAATAAGAGGATCCAATGAGAGATAATTAATGGACTATTTACAATTTGAATTTCTCATGAGAAGACATACCACATAGAGACTAGATAATCCTGAAATATCAATACTAGATGGTATTACTCATGTACACGCAATTATAGGATTGTGAGGTGTACAACCCACATCACTCCCCCATAATGGGATATTCCATTAATCTCTCACAAGAGCCAACTAGGGTACAAACAAGAAGCATAAAGGCTCAACGCACGACACACACGTACCTGATGTGCAAACCAACACACACATACTTGATTGCTCAAGATAAGCAAGTTGGAATCACAACATATACAAACACATGCAAGGAACAAAACCAAAACATGCAAGGGGGCAAGTAACTTTCAATGTAAACAATTTACGTACAAGTTACCGCAAGGAGGCACATTGGATATAAGATAGAAACTTGATAATCCAATTGACTTGGCTTGAGACAAGAAGAATGATGAAGTCCCCTTAATTCTTCATAATGTAGCCAAGTCTCCAATGCCCTCCAACAACACCTATTGATCAAGTTTGAGCTTGTTTGTCCCCAACCAAGTTGGGTCCTAAGAAGTTAGTCACAATAGGCTTGGCTACCCAAATGGTTCTTTTCTTGATGCCACTTTGAGTACCAACAATTTTGGCAAACACATTGCCAACCTTATCCTTGCTAAGAGAGTAAATATCATCAATAATTATTGGGTTGGATAAGTTACCACTAGTGCATGAAGAAGCGACGTGACCTTTCTCACGACATAATTAGCAACGTCTACTCTTCACTTTCTTCTCACTTGATTTCTCAACAAAGAGAAGCATTAACTTGAGTCTTCTTGGGAAGTGGCCTTTATTCAACTTGAGGTTGAGCATGAGATTGAACTTGTGGCCTCTTCCCTTGTTGCTTGACTCTAATGGCCTTCTTCTTCAATGGGCAAGATCTAACAAGATGCCCTTCAATTTTGCACTTGAAGCAAATAATCTTGGCCGAATTCTTGACTTGTTCTTGTCCCTTCTTCTTGATTCTCTTGGACTTCTTCTTCTTATTGGAGTTGAATCCAAGTCCACCTTTGTCATTGGGGGATTTTTGCACACTCAAGATATTGTTGAGTGTGGATTTGCCTTCATGACTCTTTTACAAGTCTTTCTTCAAAGAAGTGACTTGGGCCTTGAGCCCTTTGATTACCTCTACATGGTTAGTCTCAACACAAGTACTAGAGGAAGTATAAGCTTCATCGTTAGAGCAATAAGGCAAGGAAAGCAATTCATCACAAGATGTACCAACATTATGAGTAGATGAATTACAAGGGCTAGCACATGGTAATATAGTATTTTGACTAGAAGTAGTGCTAGTATCCACATGAGGCTCACTAGATGTTACCTTAGCAGTCATGGCCTCATGAGCTATCTTTAGCACATTATGGGATACTAGAAGATCATCATGAGAGCTTGAGAGCTTTTCATGACTTTCTTCCAATTTCCCATAATTGCTAGATAGCGCCTCAAGTTGAGCCCGTAGCTCAACATTCTCCTTCAAAATGGATGCTTCACAAGTAATAGAGTTAGTAGCACAAGCATCATCATTTACAACAATAGGAGAGGACAACTTGGCAAGCTATTTTAAATAAGAAGCTTCAAGTTGGGCATGAGACTCGGTGAGTTTGATGAGCTCGCCCTTGATGACCCTTGAGCCATTTTCGAGGTGCTCAAAATCCTCAAGGAGTCTAGCATGAGAAACTTCAAGCTTAGCATTTTTAGTTTTGAAATCGTTGGCCACCTCAAGAGCTCTATCATGAGATTCCCTCACTCTAGATAATTCTAGAGCAAAAGTATCCTCAAGAGATTCGGAGGTGGTTTGTTCAGGTTCAAGAGCTTGAGATAACTCTGCGATCTCATTTGCGTAATCACGCTCATGAGCTTCCATTTTATCAATGGTGACCTCATGCTCCTCAATACGAGATTCCAACTCATCAATATATTTCTTGCCATCAATGGCAATGGACATTATTTCCATGAAGTTGGAACGAGCAATTTTATTTTTATGAAGAGCTTTAAAAATCATTTCCCCCTTAGTTTTTAAGGAGGCAACATTATCATTCTCTTCATCATTATCCTCATCATCATTAGCATCAACATCATCATCACGAGACATATTGGGGTACAAAGTAGGAGATACCTTTGATGCCTTAGCCATAAGGCAAAAAGAAATAGATGATGATGTAGGATCCCTTGAGGCACCATTAGACACCACATCTTGTTCCATGGAGTGTTTGGTTTCCTCTACATTGTTAGCACAATAATTCGAGGAAATAGATGCATTTTTATCATGGAAACAAGACATAGCAAACATATCATCATGAGATTTAGTCAAGCAATTTCTACATGATATGCAAGGACTATCAACACAAGCATGTGAAACATTTGGAGTGCTCGAAGTGTTAAAGCCCAAAGAAGGAGCATTGCAATAATATAGTCATAAAGGATCATCCACAATAAGCATACTATCACCATTGCAATGACCAACACTAATCACCATATCATTACCTTGTGGAAAACCACATGTAGGTGAAGTAGAAGAAGTTGAGAAGACTATACGGCTGGAGGAGGAGGGAGAACAATCATCCCCACAAATCTTGGACACACCATATTTATCTTGAAGCTTCGTCCACAACTCATGAGCATCCCGGAATGGCATGAGTTGAAATATAAATACATTGCTCAAAGCATCGAAAAGCACATCAGAAGCTTGAGCATTGAGATAAGAGTTTTTCTCATCCTCTAAAGATAATCTTTGGGGATCCTTTGGAGGAGAAAAACCCATATCTACAATTCGCTCTAAATTTGGGTCCATGACCCTAAAAAGATTAAGCATGCGAATTACCCAAACATCAAAATTTGTGCCATCGAAACTAAGAGTGTCAGAGAATCCTAATCCCCTAGTCGACATCTTTACACCCTAGGCAGTAAAGCCTAATAAAGAGAGACGAGGCTCTGATACCAATTGAAAGATCGTGGATGTCGCCTAGAGGGGGGTGAATAGGCGCTTTAAAATAATTACAGTTTAGGCTTGAACAAATGCGGAATAAACCTAGCGGTTAATTTGTCAAGCACAAAACCTAAAACAACTAGGCTCACCTATGTGCACCAACAACTTATGCTAAGCAAGATAGGTAACTATGTGATAGCAAGATATATGACAAAGAACAATATGGCTATCACAAAGTAAAGTGCATAAGTAAAGGGCTCGGGTAAGAGATAACCGAGGCACGCAGAGATGACGATGTATCCCGAAGTTCACACCCTTGCGGATGCTAACCTCCGTTTGGAGCGGTGTGGAGGCACAATGCTCCCCAAGAAGCCACTAGGGCCACCGTAATCTCCTCACGCCCTCACACAATGCAAGATGTCGTGATTCCACTAAGGGACCCTTGAGGGCGGTCACCGAACCAGTACAAATGGCAACCCTTGGGGGCGGTCACCGAACCTGTACACTTTGGCAACCCTGGGGGGCGGTCATCGGTACCCGTCAAATTGCTCGGGGCGATCTCCACAACCTAATTGGAGACCCTGACGCTTGCTCGGAGCTTTACACCACAATGATTGAGCTGCAAGCACCACCAACAGTCTAGGGCACCAAATCACCCAAGAGGAACAAGCTCAAGGGCACCAAGCACCCAAGAGTAATAAGCTTCTCAACTTGAAACTTCCACGTATCACCATGGAGAACTCAAACCGATGCACCAAATGCAATGGCAAGGGCACACGGAGTGCCCAAGTCCTTCTCTCCCAAATCCCATCGAAGCAACTAATGCTAGGAAGGAAAATGAGAGGAAGAACAAGAAGGAGAACACCAAGAACTCCAAGATCTAGATCCGAGGGTTTCCCTCACATAGAGGAGAAAGTAATTGGTGGAAACGTGGATCTAGATCTCCTCTCTCTTTTCCCTCAAAAACTAGCAAGAACCCATGGAGGGATTGAGAGATAGCAAGCTCGGAGAAGGTCAACAATGGGGGAAGAACACGAGCTCAAAGGATAAGGTACAATGGGGAAGAAGACCCCCTTTTATAGGTGGGGAAAAATCCAACCGTTATGCTCACAGCCCGCACAGAGCGGTACTACCGCTCCAAGGAGCGGTACTACCACTAGGGCGGTAGTACCCCTTTGGAAAACAACAGGGAGGAGGCAAAAGACAGTAGGACCGCCGGAGCGGTACTACCGCTCGTCCTCACGGTACTACCGCTCAACCTCATGGTACTACCGCAAATGGTAGCGGTACTACTGCTTGCGAGCGGTACTAAAAAAATACTTTCGTGCCTACTTCCGCCAAGCAAAACACGAGATTTTGGTCCAGAGCGGTACTACCGCTTAGGAGCCGCGGTAGTACTGCTCTGGAGCAGTACTACCGCTCAGGAGCGGCGGTAGTACCGCTCTGGAGCGGTAGTAAAAAATTACATCCGCTCTAGTCGCGGTAGTACCGCTGCAGCCTTTACCAAAACAGCCACAACTTTTGCAAACGGACTCGGAATTCAACGAAACCAAGTTTGATGGAAAGCTAATGACATGGGCTAACACAATCTTGATATAAACATCAAGAATAAGCAAATGAGAAAAGTCCCATAATAAAAAGGAGAGAACCCTTCCTCTGATAAGACCGGTAAAACCTCCAACACCGAAAACATCATAGAAGACGCATGCGAACTCTGTTTTCGATGAACTCAAGCTTGTCATCAAGATGACCATAAGCTATAAGACTCACAAAGATAACCAAACAAGAACCAAGAAACATGATGCAAGGATGCAATGGTTTGAGCTCTCTACTAACGATAGATCAAGCTACCAACTTGAGAGCCCCTTTGATAGTACGGCAAACGATCCTATAACTCGGTCTCCCAACTACCACCACGAGACCGATAAAATAGAAAACCTATCAAGGGAAAACCTTTGCCTTGCACATGGTCCACTTGAGCTAGATGAAGACGATCTTGACTACCTCAAGTTGGACCACCTTTCTTGATTGTGTTGGCTCGATGAAGACTAGTTGATTGCTCCCCCATATTCCACTACGGGTGAGACACTCTTCTGCACATCTTCACAAGTCCATTGTCATCACAATGGACGGCAAGCTTCAAGCATTTGATCTTTTCGTGATGCTTCACTTGAACTTGCACACCACAACCTCTTCTACGCTTTGTGAGTTGATCAACTTGATTCACTCTTGACTTAGTCTTGATCAACCTTGAATCTTTCCAACTCTCTTCATTTGGATGATGTCTTGAAGGTAAACATGAATGATCACACAATCTTCTTCTTCAATACATGCTTGCAATAAGCTCAACACTCACATGACCCATCTTTGGATAATTCCTTAATAGTACCTTGGTCAATGCATAAACTCCTTGAAACCAATACATGGACTTCAAGAAAAGCCTATGGACAAATCCTTGGAATATAACTCAAGACAACCATTAGTCCTTAGAGATTGTCATCAATTACCAAAACCAAACATGGGGGCACCGCATGCTCTTTCACGTGGGACGCCCTACCACGCGTTTTCTGGGTCCTCCTCGGTTGTAGCACCGAAGCAAGTAAATGAGTCGTTAAATCACGAAAGACAACCTTTCCTGCCGAGTACATCAGTGAAGCATGGTGACTAGCTAGTTGGGCTAGTTCGACCGATTAGCTAGGCCGCCGCCACATTTGTTTTTTCACCCCTTTTTTTATCTACTTGCCGGCAGGTAAATTTAAATATCCACTGCGGTGTTGCTCTGGTGTTTGGGTGCGGCAGGATTTTTAATTTTTTGATTGATGGGAGCAGGCGCGGTAGGATTTTTAATTTTTTGATTGACGGGAGCAGGCGCGGCAGCAATTAGTCACGATGAGTCCGCTTGTAAAAACCCACTGCTCCCTGATGTGAGAAGTCGTCGACTGGTGTTTTACCGTGGTGAAAACCAAAAGATTCCCCGCTCCTCAGCTAGCTCTCTCCGCCTTCCCATAGATTGCATTGCCTTTCAGCCATTTCGCCCCCTTTGCTTCCTCTCCCCATTGCTTCTACCTGGTGCCACGGCGGCGCAGCAGATCATGGAGTCTGAGGTGAGGCGCCTGACACAGGAGCTCCATGCCAAGGATGCGAAGCCCAGGGCCAAGGACGTGGGGCTCCGTGAGCTCAAGGAGGAGAGGAGTGACATGCTCCTCTGTTATGTGCGAGAGTTCACGGAGCTTCAAAAGCGGCAGGCGTCCACCACAAAGATGCTCGAGGCGTCGGCGGCGTTGCTGCAGAAAGCGGGAGATACGATAGGCCATCAGGGGAGCCGGCTGGAGCGCGAGCGGGCCGATCGTGACGAGGTCCAGGATCGCCTCAGCCACTTGGTGAACCAAGTTGCCATGCACATGTTGCGGCTGCGTGATGCCTACCGTTGTGCCAGCGCGACGATGCCGGCTGTCGGGGTAAACCCGTTCGACCACCCGGTCGACTTCAACGAGCTATGGCTTCCTGACCTTGTCTCCTTCTTCACCTATATCTCCGAGGAGCTGAGTCGTCTCCACACGATGGTGGGGGCTGAGCTGGACAAGGAGGGGTTGCGGGCTGCCATCGCCGTTGCCGGGCGAATTGTTTCAGGGCTCCGTCACCAGAATCCATTCGTGCCATTGGACGCCGTCTTTCACGAGCTTGCTTCCGTCGACCGAGAGCGGGCTCTGCGGGCGGTTGCACCCTGCATCACCAACGTCGTGCGCCTCGAGAAGCAGAGGGACTTCGGTGGTGTTTAGGCGCCCTCTGCATGGGCATGTCCATGTCTCGGCGCAACATGACCGTTGGATCAAACACATACGGTGCAGATCAGTCACTGTAGAACAAAGCGTGTGGGTGTGTTTGGTTGCATTCTCATCTCAATATAGTTGTTTCCTCTTCATGTATTTTTGTCAACCTACTAGTGTGGACTCATGCACCCTTCATGGTTCATGCACTCTGCCAAACACCCAAAAGTGGGTCGAGAAGGGAACTTTTGCTCCCATCCCGTGCACCCTTCATACACCCTGTCTAACACTATAGGATGTGCTTCATATGGTTCATGTTTCATGGAGTACTATAGCACCGTACTCTCTATGCGCTGTGGACCTAGTTCTGTTAACAATTATCTCACCATTCATTCTCGACCGGACAGTCGAAAAAGCGGTACTATGTTACATATAGGAGTAGTTGACATGCGCACAACGTCATTTGTTATTGTCATATCTTACTACACTAGCAATAAGATTGTGTAGTAATGACGTATGAACCACTGCACATGCCTAGTAGTAGGAGCATTGTGTATGTTCAAGTGGTTGCCGTGTTTCGCACTCCTCCGTCGTAAGAGTGGAAACGCTTGCTGTAATCATTTTTTTCTTCGGAATGAAAAATAGTGGACACGCTCTATCGTGCGGATCCTCCTCCAGCCATGCACTAAATTACTCACTTTCGCCGACGTGTGGGACAGCCAGCACCTGGGTCCACCAGCCATGCACTAAATTACTCCGTAGTAGAGTGACGGTGGACTACCCTGATCGAACCGCCGCAGTAATGCCCAACGAGCCGTCAAATCACAAAACCCCCTCCTTTCCAGCAGTAAGTTGGACGGACGAAGCAACCATCATTTCACTCTTCTCTCTCAGCTTCCTCTCTTGAAGAAAACCCCCACTCGCTTCGCTTCTCCCTCATCTCGTTCCTCCTTTCACTCTTCTCTCTCAGCTTCCTCTCTTGGATGGACGCTGGAGCATCGGCCGACATGATGTCTATGGTATCGTGGTTCTAAGTCTGACAGTAGTGTAGGGGGGTACTAAGGAGAGGCAAGATCCTAGCTATGGAGTAGTTGTGCACACAAGTGTTTTACGAGTTCAGGCCCTTCTCGGAAGAAGTAACAGCCCTACGTCTCGGAGCCCGGAGGCGGTCGACTGGATTATATGTGTGAGAGTTACAGGGGTGCGAACCCTTCTGCCAGTGGAGGGGGGTGGCTTATATAGAGGATGCCAAGACCCCAGCCAGCCCACGTAGCGGAGGGTTAAAGTACATTAAGGTCTAGCGTTACTGGTAACGCCTTACATAAAGTGTCACCATGACCATAAAGACTACTTAATTACAGATTGTTTGGATACAGAGTAGATCTTGACCTCCTGGTGGTCGAGTGAGTCTTCATGGTCGAGTGTCTTCAGGTTCGTCGAGTGTCTTCTAGTCCGTCGAGTGGAGTCCCTCTTGGTCGACTGGAAGACGGCTTCTTCATAAAGATGTCCTCGGGGAGGGTACCTTGGATAGGTCCATGACCCTACCCTAGGTACATGACTTCATCATTAGCCCCCGAATGGATCGAGGTTTGAGTGAGGAAGGAATTGGCAATCTTTCCGACCTGCTTTCTGGTGTTGCAAAGGTGTTTTGCTCTGGACCAATGACTTTCAAGTCAGGATGTCAACTTTATTTCAGTCGCCTTGATCCATTCTTTATATCTGTCGAGTGAACTTCATGAACTTGGAAATTTCCGAGCGACGGATCGCAGGAGATCTTCCGTCTGACAAGTTGTCCTGCGGTTAGCGGATTTAATGGGATCCGAATCTTGGGAAGCGCGCGAAGCGGGGAAGGCCGCGGTACTCGGATGGGATAAGGCAGAGATGCCTCGATTCCCGCGCCGCCTTTTTCGCCATGTATCGGTCGCGCGACTATTTTGGGATTTGACAGGATTGCCCGGGCCTACCTGTCAGCCACTCGGAAGCGACTCCATATAAGGAACCGGGCGGAGGTTTTTGAACAGTTCCCCCTCATTTTCCCCTCCCTCGTCTCTAGATTCATCCGCTACGCTCGCCAACTGCTCAGCACCGCTGCTCCATTCCAGCCTCGTCGGCGACAATGGTGAAGGAGAGGACGGCGGCTTTGGAGCTGGCGAAGAAGGCGACGGTGCAGGCGAAGGGGAGAGCGACCAGTCGGGGTGGATCCTTGTCGCGGTCCTGCTTGCCACAAGGCTAGATCCAAGGGGATTGGATCCGCTCGACCATCACCCAGAAGGATCTCGATGACCTGGCCAACGAGGTGCTGATCAAGCATGGAGCAGTGAGGCTTCCGGGGATAGAGTGGCAGCCGCAGCCTCAGGAGGGTGAGTGTGTCCTCCTAGCGACTCATGTCGATCGTGGGTTTTCTCTGCCGCCGCATCTCTTCTTTCGGGGGTTTCTGAACTTCTTCGGGCCTCGGCTCCATCACTTCACACCCAATTCCATTGCCTATCTCGCCGCTTTCGTGTCTCTGTGCGAAAACTTCTTGGGTTGTCGGCCGCATTGGGGCCTTTTCAAATACATATTCACTTGCTGCTCTCAGACGGTCAAAAAGGCCAATCCAAATGATGAGAGAACCCAAGTAATCCATATGTGTGGGGGTCTTGGGGTCCAGATGAGGAGTAAGAGTGCCTTTCCAGCTATGACCCTTCCCTAGTCAGTTAGAGGGTGGCAGTCGACCTGGTTCTACTGTCAAGACCGGTCGACGCCAGGGCAGTCGACTGGGCTCCCTCCCTTCACCATGAGTTGAGTGAACAAGCCATCTTCTCTGAAAGTAATTCCAAAGGAGAAGGCTTAGGTTAAAATGCTGATGGAGCGGGTAGTCCAGCTTATTCGCGACGGTGTGACTGGCATGGATCTTCTGGAGGTTTTCCTTCGGCGGCGCATCCAACCACTCCAATACCGGGGCCACCCGATGTGGTTGTACTCTAGTACTGAAGACACCACTTGGGTCCACCCAGAGGAGGTCGACGATGCCACATTGGAGAGGTGGATGACTGCCATCACAGGGAACAAGGACAGCCCTCGTGGAGCCAGGACAAGGTATGACCACTTATCTCCGACTGCAATCATGTTTCGTCCATTCTGTTTTGCTGTAGATCAGTCGATCGACTTTTGTCTTGTTTGTTGTCTTCCAGGCCACCACTGAGTTGTATTCGATGCCCAACGGGGCACAAGCACAGACCGAGGAGGAGGAAGGAAGTGGAGGTGAAAGTCAAGAGGAGTGGGAGTCGGACGGCGACGAGGATGATGAAGATGCAGGCTCCGATGAGGAGGAGGAGGAGGAAGAGGAGGAGGAAGTTGTGCCTCCCCGTTCTGAAAGAAGGTCCAAGCTCGCCCACGACCCTGCGGTCGAACGCGGCAAGGGAGTTGTGCCTGCTGGGCAATCGATGAAACGCCCTCGGACGACTTCACCGGCGCCGACTGAGAAGGTGTCGAAGCAACCCCGAGCGGCCCCGACAACACCGGCGAAGGCCCTACCGAAGATGAGGATGGAGATTCCGATTGTTTCTGGGTAACAGCATAACTCATGTTTTTCCTTTTAACATGGATATATTCTTGGTCGTCTCGATCGCTGACCGACTGATTTTTTGAAATTGCAGTGCTGCCACTTCTGAGACTTCAGCTAGGCATGAGGATCAAGAAATGGAATATGCTGCTACTTCTCATCCTGGTATGATCTTCGCAATTTCTCTTTCGGTCGATTGGATCTTTATTTTTGACTTTGAACTTCTTCGGCAGCTCCACCTAGCGTTATCATCGATATCCCTGACGATGACGATGAAGCGCCGCTGAGGCCGAGGAGGAGCAGGAAGGTGACTGTTGGCAAGACTGCTCAGGTTGTGTCAGCGCCTGAACCACTGATTCCGGAGGGGAGCAATGTTGCTCGGGCTACCGTGTCCTTTGCGGAGCCGTTGACGGTTGCCCGCCCTTCGTCGTCGAGTGCTGATCCACCTTCTCTCTTCTCCACCTACCACGTCCCGAAGGACCAAGCAAGCGCTGCCAAGGAAGCCATACGCCAAGCTGGGATTATGATGGAGCAGGTGAAGGCGATCCGAACCGCCAGCCAAGCAGCTTATGACGCGAGTTCAGCTCTTCAGAGTAATGTCCAGGTTAGTTGAACACCGACTGGAAATCTTGATGTTTGTCATGCACCCACTGGGTGTGTCGATTGGAAAGTCAGGATTAATGGGGGCACGCTGAGTGCACCCACTGGGTGTAGTCCCCGAGACTACGGTGGACTGCTGGCAGTCGGCTGTAGTCTTTGCATCTTTAAATTTCTCACTTTTACTTGTTTCACTCGAACTGGTCGAGTGGAATCATGGAACCGGTGGGGGCACGCTGAGTGCACCCACTGGGTGTAGTCCCCGAGACCGTGGTCGACTGCTGGCAGATGGCTATGGTCTGAATAATTCTTCGTTTTTTTAGCCTAACTGCTGACAGTTAGCTGCTTTCGGTCGACTGATCGATCCGAGCCGGTAGAACCAGTGGGGGCACGCTGAGTGCACCCACTGGGTGTAGTCCCCGAGACTACAGTTGAATATTTTTGATCCGGCTATAGTCTTAGAAATACTATGATTTTTCTCTTAGTCACTCGGAAGTGATCTGTCTTTGATGTCTGTCAACTGATCTTTCGCAGAAATCTTGTGACCTTGTTTCTCGTTATACCGAGTTGGAGAACAAGCATATCCAGCTTGAACTTGATCTGAAGCTTGTCCAAGAGAACTTCACGAAGTCGAAGGAGGAGGCAAAAGGTATGTTTGGTGAGAATCTTGACGACTGTTCTTATTTTTGTCCATTTTTGAGTCTGATCTCACTGTCGTTTTGCAGATAAACTGAAGGATGCTCTAAAGAAGAAGGACCTAGATCTTGCCGAGGCGTAGAAAGCGGCTTCGGACAAGATGAAGCTTGCCGAAGAGAAGTTGGCTTCGATAAGAAAACTTGAAGAGGAGAATGCCACTCTGAAAGTTGCTCTCGACGCGGCCAACAAGGAGGTCACCCAACAGAATCGTGAGAAGATAGCCCTGAGTGACAAGGTTGGCGAACTGGCAGGAAAGAAGAATGACTTGGAGGTTTATCTGGGAGGACTCGCCAAGAAGCTATTCCTCATGCTCAAAGGTAGCCCCTTATATCCGACTGGTAATTACTGACTTGTTGTAGGGACATTAGCTTATCCTTGAATCGTGTCCACAGAATTCTGCCAAAACTTTGAAGAGGAGACTAGTCGAGTGGAAACTGGCTTGGATCCCATCAACTCTCCAGTGAAAGATGAAGCCGCTATGAACATGATCCACCTCGAGTCTCGCATTGCTGCAGTGGTCGACTACCTTGCAAGACTGAAGGCTGCAACCTCGCACATTGACACATCACTTTGGCCAGAAGAAACACTTCAGAACGACCTCGAGTCTCTGATGACTCGACTGAACGAAGTTCCAAGTCGAGTGCAAGAATGGAAGAAGTCTTCTGCCAGGTGTAGTGCCGACGTTGCTCTATCCTTAGTACGCGTCCACTGCAAGGAAGCGAGAGAAGACAAGCTGGTGTCTCTCAAGGTGGCCAATACCAAGAAGCATGACTTCCGTTCTTTCATGGAGACCTTCATTGCTGCTGCCACTCGGATCGCAGACGGGATCGACCTGGACGAGTTTGTTGCGACTTCCAGCCCTCCGCAGGAGGGGTAAAAAACTTTTACACTTGATGTCTTAAATTTGCCTCGGAATGCTGAGTGGTCTTGTAACCGATAAACTTTAACAGGCTTGGTGCCTAAGCACTTCTGGGTCCGTAGGACGTTATCCGAACTTGGTTTGCCGTTGAAATATGTTTGCTTCTGCTTTCGAACAACCATCCTCCTTGGGTTCGAATATATACTAGTGTCTGTGATGCTCTTTTGCAGGTGGGAACGAAGCACAAATTGCAATCGACTTGTACTCGTCATGTTTAGGAGAGTGCTAGGCTGCAGCCAAGCCTCCGAGTGGGAGATTTGTTCTCCACTCGACAGGATTTTCGAAACTTAGGCGAGCACTGGGCTGCAGCTAAGCCCCCGAGTGAGAGGTTCGCTCTCCACTCGGTAGGATTTAGAAACTTAGGCGAGCACTGGGTTGCAGCTAAGCCCTCCGAGTGGGAGGTTCACTCTCCACTCGGTAGGATTTAGAAACTTAGGCGAGCACTGGGCTGCAGCTAAGCCCTCCGAGTGGGAGGTTCGCTCTCCACTCGATAGGATTTAGAAACTTAGGCGAGCACTGGGCTGCAGCTAAGCCCTCCGAGTGGGAGGTTCGCTCTCCACTCGGTAGGATTTAGAAACTTAGGCGAGCACTGGGCTGTAGCTAAGCCTCCGAGTGAGAGGTTT